>NW_027225567.1:6332500-6440000 GCF_038994185.2 Dermacentor albipictus | reverse complement strand
CACACCTGAGACGTCACTACGCGCACATGACGCGTCCTCTTCCCACGCTCGGCTGTCAAAAGCTGATTAGTTATGGTCAAAGTGCTTTTGTATGCGGAGTGTTCACGCGACCATTTTTGGGACCCTTGAACTCTGACGCTTATTGGATGATGTCGGGCTGCCTGATTGGTCGGAGTAACGAAATAACCCATTGGTGGAGAAGCCTGCGCCTCCCGCCGGTCCGCCGGTCCCTTGGATGCTGGGGAAACTTAGTTAAGGAATAGTTTGGGTAGTTTTGAGGTTTGAGCAAGTAGACAGCAGCAGACGGCGCAACTTCACCAGGAGAGACCAGGCCGGTCAGGCAGGCCGTCGACGACGGGTATGGCATCGTTTCGTTTGTAGATATTCTGTACAGTTTAAATTTGTGGTAAATACCAAGTGAATAAACCTAGTTGTTGGCATGCTACCTCCCTTCGTCGTACCTGAGGATTTGGACTTGCCCCTTCCTCCATCTTCCGTCTCCCTGGTGAGCTGATGCGTCTGATATCTAAGGGCTGCGTCACTTCGACACACTATCTTGACTGAATATATATTCAACACGCGCCACGCCTGGACTCCGCGGAGGTTCCGCTAGATGATAGAGGCAAGCGCAAGGGAGGAGCCCGGCTGCATACACGTCTCATGCGTGACGCGTTTCGGCGATGGCCATACGGTGTGTCGCTGCACTGATTCATTGCTAATCGCATTAACGTCTCCATTCATCGTGAAAGGGGTTCTACCGGAAGTTTTTATTTCGCTTTCGTCTATAAGTGTACCAATTTCAGCGTCATCATCGCCATCACTAAGAGCAGACACATGCGACTTACACGAACACGCACGGAAGCTAAAGGCTGTCTACAAAGCCTCGTTGAGTACTGCTGCCGTTAAGGCGTCCTTGTGGGAAACGAGCAGAGGGGTTCTACCTCATAGCGCTATAATGAGTCTATAATCTATAAAGAGACCATAATAAGGTAACCTTGACGCCAACGAAGCCTCACTTTAAGAAAAAACCTGTAAGGCGAATCGCACCTATGTGAGACGAGACAGCTCAGTTTTTAGTCACTCACTTCAATCAATCAATCAATCAATCAATCAAGCAAGCAATCAATCTTTATTTTACCAAATAATTCTGAAGCTTAGTGTGAATCCTGAAGTATATACTCGTCTGAAGTGGCCGTTTCACCTCGCGAATAGCGACGCGTGCGTTTCAATTTTTTCGCGTCTCTGAGAATGATGGCCATGCTGCACACAAGTGTGAGAAGTTTTGCTGAAGGCATGCAACTGAGGAGCGCCGCACTCAGCTGGGCATCGCGGACTGGGGCGATGGGATCAGGCCCGGAAGAGCAACCGCGAAAGGTGGCGCTAGCTCAGCGAAGAAGCCCCGAAGAATGTCGCCTGCTGGAGAACCCTGCCTGGCGGCCGCGCTCAATCCCGGGAAGCGATAGCGAAGAGGAGGCAGCGGGGCGGCAGATCTGCGCCGCCGATAAGAAGACGCGCAACGCAGCGGGGAGGCCGGGTACTCGCGCGGCGCTTACGCAAGCCGCGTGCTCGTCACGGCGCGCTTTCCCGTGTATCGCGATCATCATCGCTGCGATGAGGCGGGACGTTCCGCCGTGTCCGGCTCATCGATAAAGCGCAGACGTCGAGCCCCTCGCTACGACGAAAGCTGTAAGGCCTGCGACGAATAGAAAGGATGTGACGCCCGCGCATGCTCGAAAAAAACAAAAACAAAAAACACGGGGCGTGCAGCGACTTTCCGAACCAAATGACAGCACCAGGGCGCACTTGGAGCGCATGGTGAAGTAAGGCAACGCCAGGTGTCTTTCTTTTTCTTTTTAGTGGAGTATGATCGCCCCCATTTATTCTTTAATTTATTCTTTATTTATCAAGTTCGGGAAGACGAGCACATCATCATGAAATAATCGTAAGCAAACAATACAATCTTCCGCTAATAAGGATGTACAAATATTCGAAATTTCGAATACGAGTCGAATAGATACTGCTGTTCCATACGTATTTAATTCGATCATTCACTATTTGAAGCGGTGGATATGTTCCTGTTCTTTCGAATACAGAATGCATAGAAACATTTATCGGGGCCAATTGAGAGGGAGAGAGAACGATGGACGTGAGGACTGTTCCCAATCATTTTGCTGCAGGGTATAGCTGCGGTCGTTGCGCAGGGGCGCCAGTTCTATACAATACAATGTCTATACAATAATTTCCAGTCACTCAAAACAATTCTCTCTTAGGCAACCTCCACACGAATTTGTTAACATTCATTATTTGGCCAGTCTCGCCATGTTTGAGTCCCTTTAAAACAATGCGTGGTGCTGTAATATTACACCTCTCTCTGTGAGCCAACGAACACTGCGTACAGTGTTTCCTTGCTGTCATTGCCGTGGGGCTCCATATAACAGAAAACAATTATTTATCATGTACAAGCCCCTGACTTATTCGAACGTCTAAATTTTAAGGCTTTTGCATGTATGTGACAATGTATATACGCACAATATCTTGTTTTTTACGATACATTTATAGTCCCTGAGAAGGTGATGCATGCATCATAAATGTGAAAATAGTCGATATTTGATGCAATATTCAGGAGTTGTCTTTTCTCAAATATTCGTATTCGATACGAAAATCCGACTCGGCGCGCACCTCTACCCCCAAATAAATAAATAAATAAATAAATAAATAAATAAATAAATAAATAAATAAATAAATAAATAAATAAATAAATAAATAAACCAGTGTGTTTGAGCATTGCCCATGACATGAACAACTTTACAGTAAAGTCAGTTGTTGGAGCGTACAAGAACCTCGCACACGCACATTGCTTCAATTCGTCCAACGTTCACCTTCTCGGCACTTTGTTCCTCAGCTTGCATGTCCATCCCACCCCATGCGAAGCATTGTATCCGTTGATACACTACGCGCTCACTAAGGTTCGAATAGCATTTTGCCGGTTCCACATTCAAAGGGAAAGCAGGGGGAAATGGTTGGATATAAGCACCCTCAGCCCCCCCCCCCCCCACATACACACAGACGTAAAGAGACAGAGACCTACTCTCGACTCATGTGTAGTACAGGTGTCCTTACTCCTATTAGGATTGGGGGCTCAATCCCATCGCTCGTAACCCGTTGTCAAGATTGGAGTCCGGCATGAATTAGAAGGTAGCTGGCCCATGCCGTCGTTCAACTTATCCACGCTGAGGACGTCGATGAAGGGAAGGGCTGCTTCTCATCGAGAACGAGGAATATGTTTATATACAGTATATACATACGTTTAGCATGACTGTGAGAGAAAGTAAATCAGTCTAACATGACTGCTTGAGAAAAGTTCACTGAGCAGCAGCACAACAGCGGTTTATAAACACACGGACCTCCCCCGATACCCAGGTGACGGAAACGGCCGTCCAGTCATCGTAAACAAGTCGCCTCTCTGCGGGACGGTTTACACACCCACACTTACACACACACTTCCTTGCGTGAGGTTCACGGTCCCCAACCGAGGTCAGCCGGACTTGGTAGAACTCGTAGCTTGTGTCAGGAAAGGTGCCTTTTATTCCCCGAGCTAACCCCTGCAGCACGGCCGATAGCCCATTGTCTTGCGTCTCGAACGGCGCGTGGGAAGAAGCCTCAGTAGACGTTCCGGCGGGCACTCCACCGCTCGCGCAAACCAGGTTGGCGATGACGGGCTCAGTAACAATAGTTGGTACGCCGTGCGCGTTTAGTTACAATGGCGACGAGGCTAGAGCGTAACGGTGGCGTTCCAAGCAAAGGTTGCCGCCGCTGTCGCTACTGGCTGGCAAAACTTGCATCTCAACGGGCCGTTCTTAACAGCGCCTCCATAGCCCGGAAAATCTCGACGGTCTAGTGCTGACAACTGCTGGGCAGAAAGAGAACGGCTGGTGGCCAGGGGGGGATGCTTGGCTCGCAGCGACCACTTGTGTAATGATGTCACCGCCCCAAAACATCCAACAAGGACAGGCAACGGCAAAACGAACCCCACAACACGGCTCTGCGCCGAGAAGACGTACATTGGCTCCCACTTTAGACCCGCTAGGCTTCAAAGAAAACAGAATTGCAGAAACAAAAAATGCTGCATTTCGCAATGTCAATCTTTGACGCGATTACGTGCTGACAAATTCAGCAATCATGGAGGGAATCCTGCTGAATGAAAGGGGATCTTCTTGGCTTAACAAAATTAACAATAATAACCCTAAAATTTAGGCGAGACCCTTATACGCAGTATTCAAAATAGTTTGCTCAAACCATCCGCATTGCTATGCAACTTTCCCTTCTTATATCTAACGGAGAAGTTGTACTCTTGGAGAGTGAGACTCCATCGGAGCAAGCGGCCATTTTTGTGTGACATTTGATTGAGCCACGTCAGAGGACAATGGTCGGTCTCGAAAGATGAACTTCGCTCCGTACAAGTAACACGACAACTTCTGGGCTGCCCAAACTAAACAAGCGCATTCCTTCTCTGAAGCGCTGTAGCCTTCCCCTCTTACATTTAGTTTACTGCTGGCATAGAGGATAGGATGCTGCCCGTTATCATCGCCGACCTAACTAAGTACCACGCCCATACCTCTGTCGCTTGCGTCGCATTTAACTATGAATTCCTTTGTGTAGTCTGGCGCGCGAAGCCCAGGACGAGAAAACAATAGCGTTTTCAAACATTGGAAAGCGTTCACTTTGTTCTTATCCCAGTGTACACTACTCAGTGCTCCCTTTCGGAGGGCGTCCGTTAATGGACTTGCCATTTCCAAGTAATTCAGAATGGGTCGTTGATAGCACCCGACAAGTCCCAAAAATGAACGAATGTCTGTTTTCGTGCGCGGCTGAGAAAATTCTCCAATCGTAGCTATTTTCAGCTCGGCCGGCCGTCTCATGCCCTGACCGACAACATGACCCAGATAAGTAACCTGCGAAACACCAAACCTACACTTTTCCGCTTTCATCGTTAAGCCGGCTTCCCTCAACCGTGAGAACACCTGTTTGAGGTGCGATACGTGTTGTTCCCAGCTGTCAGAAAAAATTGCTACATCATCACGATATGGCAAGGCGAACTATTGGAAGTCTTTTAGGACAATATCCATTCACTTAGAGAAGCTAAACGGCGCGATCTTCAGCCCGAAGCTGAGTGCGAGAGGGCGAAAAGTGCCTACAGGTGAGATGAATGCGGCATAGCGGATGACACTTTCTGAAAGGGGAACTTGCCAGTACCCCCGCACGAGATCTATAGTTGAAATGTATTTAACAGCGCTAACTCTTTCAATTCGTTCCTGAATGTTGGGTATCGGGTACAGCTGATCCCTAGTTATGGCGTTTAACTTCCTGTAGCCAACACACGGACGAGGGTCCTTGTCAGGGGTTTCTACCAGTATTAGCGATGACGTGTAGCCACTCTCAGCGGGCTCAATAACTCCCAACTCTAGCATGCGCTGTATCTCTGCCTCCATAATCTCTCTTTGTCTTGGAGACACCCTGTAAGGCTTTGATCTTACTGGTTCGGTTGATGTCAGCTCAATTTCATGCGTTATCAGTTCGGTTCTACCCGGTCGATCGCTGAATCTGTCGAGATATACCCCTAACACCTCTTTTAACTCATCTAGCTGCTCGGGTCTTAGAGCGTGCGAGCTTACCGAGTGTTCTACTACTTCTTCTAGGCCGATTTCAGCGTTGGAGTTCACCCTAAACTCCTTAAACTTGGTACTAGCGCCCTCCTGCTCTTTGATGGTATAGTTAACGACTCCGCGCCGCTCTACATACGGCTTCATCAAATTGCAGTGATATATCCTCACCCCTTTCCTGCGACCGGGCATTTTCAGAGCATAGTTAGTATCTGAAAGTTTCTGCAACACTTTAACGGGCCCGTTCCAGTGAACTTCAAGCTTGTTCTTTCTTGAAGGTTTGAGGATCATTACCTGGTCTCCGCGGTTAAACGTACGAAGCCTCGCATTCTTGTCGTAATAGAATTTGGCGTTCTTTTGAGCTACTCTCATGTTCTTTTCGACTAGTTCTTAGGTTGCGCTTAGCTGTTCCAGCAGATTTAGCACGTAGCAAACCACTGTAGGACTTTCTCCTCTGTCCTCCCACATCTCTCGTAACATTCTTGGTGGAGAACGGAATGTCCTCCCATACACTAGTTCTGCTAGCGAGAACCCTGTCGCTTCATATGGAACCGTTCGCAAAGCAAACAAAGTTGCCGGCAGACAGTGCTCCCAGTCCCCCATGTGCTCGTAACAGAGCGAACGCAAAACTCGCTTAAGCACTGAATGCCACCTCTCTACACTGTTTGACTGAGGGTGATAGACGGAACTGTGTATGAACTTTACCCCGCACTTTTGCAAGAATGTGGAAGTCATTGCGCTGGTGAATACTGACCCTTGATCTGCCTGAATTTCGGCTGGAAACCCAACTCGCGCAAACACTGTCAAAAGCGCGTGTACTACTTCGGTGGAGCTGAGCTCTTTCAGAGGTATTGATTCTGGAAATATTGTAGCCGGACACAGCATGGTAAACAAGTACCTGTAATCCGATTTTGTTTTTGGTAGAGGCCCTACCGTGTCTATCACAAGTCGTCTGAAAGGTTCAGTTATTAAGGGCACTACCTTTAGTGGAGCTTTCCATGTCTCTCCTGGTTTACCCGAGCGCTGGCAGGCGTCGCATGATCTTACAAAGTTGTCTACGTCTTTGAAACAGCCAGGCCAGTAGTATTCCATAAGCAATCTTTCTTTTGATTTGTTTATGCCTAGGTGGCCGGACCACCCATTTCCATGACAGAGATTCAAAAGGTCCCCCCTGTACTTAGTAGGTACGACTAACTGATCTAAAATCCTACCCTTTCTGTATCTGTAGTGCCGATATAACAATCCTCGTCTCTCATGTATCGTCACGTTGCGCCTAGCAATGCCTTCTTTAGCTGTGTGGTGTAATATAGCTAAGCTGCCATCATTCTTTTGCTCCGCTGCCAGTGACTCTCTATCCACGCGTAAGAGTTGATCAAAGTTCTTTGAGGCCGGTGATAATAACGACCCTGTCTCGCTTGCGATTGCGTCCGCTTGCTCTTCCTGCAGGCTTGAACTTTGACACTCTAGGTGGTGGTGGTGGTGGTGGTGATGTTGAAGCAGGCGGGGTTAGCCTGGCATACATAGCCGGCAATTGTACCGCCTGATCCTCCTTCGAGCTGAAATCAGGGGTGTGTCACTAGCTGTCGATGAGCCCCGTGTCTTGCAGGAAGGCTATCAGCAGTCGTTGCGCTCTCTTCCTGAATGCCGCGGGCCCTCCAGGGAAATTGTGCTCTAGTGCTACGCTCTCATTGAGCTGGTCAGCTGGCACGCTCTCCTCAAATGTTTTTTTGTCCCTCCGGCCTAGCTAGAATTGGGGTATGGAAGTTATCCCCTTTCTGCTTCCGCTGGAGGAGCTTGTGCATTTTCAGCCGAAAGAGCCGCGATCTTACGAGCTTGGCCTTGCGTCAACGCCTGTACTCCGCCCTCTCCCAGTTTAAGCCCTTTGTCACGCAGTAACTGATCCGACCGATTCGAAAAGATGTAGGGATACTGCAGCGACAAGTATTTGGAAACTGCAGCTTCGGTCACGAGCTCCCCGAATGGTCCACTGATTTTGACTTTGGCCTTGGCCGGACACACGCTGTGATCTTCTACAACCTATTTTATCCATGCTACTTCTCCGGTGAAGTCATCTACCGTCACGTAAGACGGATGGACAATGTCCATCGTGGCGGCACTGTCTCTTAGCACTCGGCATGGTTTTCCATTAACTTGCAGGTCGTGAAGATATGGGCTTAAAAGTTCCATATTCTCGTCTTTTTCCTCCACGTAGGAGAAAACTACGCTAGGCTTCCCGCAGTTTACAGCTATATGTCCCAGTTTGGGGCATTTATAACAGCGGATCGCCCTAAAAGATTCGAATTTTTTTTCTGTTCCTTTTGTGCGGTTTCCCCGTTAAGTTTCTCCACGCTCTTTTCTGCGGGCTTTTTCTCCACGTCTACAGGCTCCGATCATCTAGTCTGCGAACCCTTTTTGGACGGAAATGGTTTCCGCGGCCCATTTCGACCATCCTAGTTTCCGTCCTCGGCGTTGAACTTTCTACGCGTTGCGTACTCTTCGGCTAATTCGGCCGCCCTTTCCACAGTGTTTACATTCCCTCTGTCTTGCACCCACAGTTTCACAGCTTGGAGGATGCTTTTGTAAAACAGCTCTAGACACATGCATTCAATGATCATGTCTCTGCTGTCGTACGCTTCCGCGCTTTTCAGCCACTCGACTACGTTGGCCTTTAAGCCGTATGCTAACTCCGGATACCCCTCGCTATATTTCTTGCCTGTGCTCCTAGACCGTTGCCGAAAAGCTTCGGCTGAAAGGCGGTATTTCTTCAGGAGACTAGCCTTAACTTTCGCATAATCTTATGCATCCTGTGCACTGAGTCTGGCGATTACTTCCGCCGCCTCACACGGCAACATAGACAGCAACCGCTGTGGCCATCTACTAGGACCGAAGTCCTTTCAAAATTGCTTAGGAACAAGCCTATCGGTCCCGACCTCAAATGGCTTTAATAGCTTGTCCATGCGGTATGATTCTGCCTCAGTTGATCGTCCCAGACCCCCTTCACTTCCTTGAAATAACTCCAAACGTTTGCTTTCAAGTTGAAGTTGCATTTTTCTTAACTCGCGATCTTTATCGCATTCCTCTTTCTCTCTGTCCCATTCTTCTCTGTCCCGTTCTTCTCTCTCTCTTTCCAGTTTCTCTCTCTTCTTTAGAG
The DNA here is from genome assembly GCF_038994185.2 of Dermacentor albipictus. Classification (NCBI taxonomy): domain Eukaryota; kingdom Metazoa; phylum Arthropoda; class Arachnida; order Ixodida; family Ixodidae; genus Dermacentor; species Dermacentor albipictus. Next base: position 6,431,189 of record NW_027225567.1, on the reverse strand, counting down.
GTTCCAATCCCATTTCAATTTCTTCCTCACTGGCCTGTTCAGAAAATTGCTTCAATAATTCCGATTTTAGCATTTCCTTGCGTACATCTAGGCCCAGTTCCTAACCAACAATCAACAATTCGTCTCTCAGCAGCTTCTTTAACTCCATGATTGCTGCTTTACTGCCTTGGTCCTGCTCGCTAAATCTAGCTAGGAAAAGACAACCTAGCTAACACTCAACAGTCTAGCTTCCCTTCTGTTCTAAACAGAACAACCACAAAATGAAGCCTAGAGAGTCAAAGCAAGAACCAAGCACTCACCGCAGACACGGCACCACGTCGCAAAGTCCATTTCACCGCTGTCAGCCAGTTGTTAGGATTGGGGGCTCAATCCCGTCGCTCGTAACCCGTTGTCAATATTGGAGTCCGGCATGAATTAGAAGGTAGCTGGCCCATGCCGTCGTCCAACTCATCCACGCTGAGGACGTTGATGAAGGGAAGGACTGTTTCTCATCGAGAGCGAGGAATATGGGTTTATTTACAGTATCTACTTCAGTCTAACATGACTGCTTAAGAAAAGTTCACTGAGCAGCCGCACAACAGCCGGTTTATAAACACCGTCCTCCCCCGATACCCAGGTGACGGAAACGGCCGTCCAGCCATCGTAAACAAGTCGTCTCTCTGCGGGACTGTTTACACACACACTTCCTTGCGCGAGGTTCACGGTCCCCAACCGAGGTCAGCTGGACTTCGTAGAACTCGGGACTTGTGTCAGGAAAGGTGCCTTTTATTCCCCGAGCTGACCCCCGCAACGCGGCCGGTAGCCAATTGTCTTGCGTCTCGAACGACACTTGGGAAGATGCCTCAGTGGACGTTCCCGCGAGCACTACCCCGCTCGCGGCCGATCAGGTTGGTGGTGGCGGGCTCAGTAACAATAGTTGGTCCGCCGTGCGCGTTTAGTTACAATGGCGACGAGGCTAGAGCGTAACGGTGGCGTTCCAAGCAAAGGTTGCCGCCGCTGTCGCTACTGGCTGGCAAAACTTGCATCTCAACGGGCCGTTCTTAACACTATGTGATCATCCCTCGTATGACTTGGCTTAACGGTAACTGTTCCGTTAAGTGGCGCCTAATCCTGCCATGCGCAATTGCGCCTCTGCGTATACATACATACATACATACATACATACATACATACATACATACATACATACATACATACATACATACATACATACATACATACATACATACATACATACATACATACATACATACATACATACATACATACATACATACATACTTAAACACCTGTGTTTCTCCTCTCCTTTGACTTCAGCGCTGCTATTCATAACGCGTTGCAGAGTGCCTCCCTGGTGCGGAGGGGTTGCGGTCCCTTCTACATCCGACGCACCTTCTTCCCGCGGAAGAAGGCGTGGTGGCGGTGACGCATGTGGTTGCCGGGGTATTTTATGCACTTTCTCAAGAATCTATTTCTCCGGCGACTTTGACGGGGCTTCGGTCAGCAGGAGAAAAGAGACGCCGCGTGTTCGCACACCGCGTCTTGCTGCCGCTGCCGTCTGACCACGGCAGGAGCAGCACTGCGTCCGCAAACCAGGGGAGCGATGAACGAAAAGCACAAGAGGACAGCGAAAGGCTGGAGGACTGCGGTTCGCAGGGCCGGGAGCGCAGTTTATGCGCCGCATGCAGCTTCCTGCAGTGCGAACGAGAGATGCTTATCGGGTAGTTTGCAGGCTGCGCCCACCCTGGGTGCCCACGCGAAATGCACAGGTGACATCGTCCTGAGGCCTCTTCGAAGCGTGTGGAAGGCGATTGCAGGTTGAAGGGTGGCTGTTGAGTGCACCCCAGAAAAGGTGCGTGAAACAGCAGGGTAGGAGTTGCTTTCCTACGCCATGCTGCGAAGTTCCGACAGGCCTGTAACAAACGTTCTTTTTTTCTTTTTTGGAAGACACGAATTCCTACACCTGATCCTTGCAATAAAATTTTAAAAATGCATTCGAAGCAGTTGCTAAGGGAAATTAAGCTATTATAGTACAAATAAGAGAGACACAAATGATATAAGACAGGGCAGCACGTATGCTGCACTCATAACTGCTTTATCCCATCCCATAGAAGACCAGAAAAAAAAGTATGCATATATATGTGTATATATACCGGGCGAACATTTTTTTTTAGTTTTACTGAATTTTTAAAACCCGCCTGTGCCAGTTAACAGAAGTATAGTCCTTAAAGTGGATTGCTCAGAGAGGCGGACATTACTTGCACGAGAAAGGGAAACACATACAACAATTCACTAATTATCTTTTTAATTAATTACTTTGAGAAGAAAGGTGGTTAACCGAGGGGCCAGATTTTTATTAGTCCTATCATAAGAAGCCAACAAACACTGACACCAAGGACAACACAGGAGAAATTACTTGTGCTTAATAAATTAAATAAAGAAACGATAAATCAATGGAAATGAAAGTGGATGAAAAAATAACTTGCCGCAGGTGGGGAACGATCCCACAAACTTCGGATTGTGGGATCGTTTCCCACCTGCGGCAAGTTGTTTTTTCATCCACTTTCATTTCCATTGATTTATCGTTTCTTTATTTAATTTATTAAGCACAAGTAATTCCTCCTGTGTTGTCCTTGGTGTCATTGTTTGTTGGCTTCTTATGATATAATTAATTACTTTATGGCACATGTTGCAATTTACGAATGCGAACTGTGCAAGAAATCCAAAACGAGCAGGCGATAAACATGAGAATCGTGAAAAGAAAAGCGCCTCTGCGTGTAACCAGAAGCGGTGGTGCACCTATACGTGTCAACAGTGGAAAACATAGGCGCAACGCGCTTCCTCCGCCGGCTGTGTTGCACGGCGTTTCACCGAACGCGCGCAGGTATCCGTACGGAAACACCGAAGCAGGCCGCACGCTGCTCAGAGCGAACAAATAGCTCTTGCGCATTTCGAGTCTTCTCCGTTCTTCCCTCTCTCTCAAGCGAGAAGAAATGCCATTCTTGAGGTTTGCCCACGTACTGGAGCGTGTATACGTTGCATCGGTATCTGTGCGTGTGTTTCCTCCATTTTACGACCTTGTTTCGCTGCAGCCTGACGAGCTGCCGTTCCGACTTTCTGGCTCGGCCGCCGGCTCGCTGCGGGCGGGTCTACTTGTTTATTTTCACCGCTCGTCCTGCTCCACTCAAACCCTCCCCTTTCTCCTTCTCGCCCTCCTCTTTACTGCTGCTCCTGTTGGTCTGCCTGTGAATTCTCCTGCCCGTTTTCCACGGGCTGCCCGCTCTCTCCAACCTAGTAATTTTTTTCCCTTTACTTATCTTTCTATTCAACTATTCGTTGCATCTACACCACCGCGCCTGTTCCATTTGCCCGATTACAGGGTTGTTTCCCCTCGTGAAGGAAGCGTAAAGACCGCACGCACTCGACCGCAGCCCGAGTAAACACAGCTTTACGCGTTGTTTACCGTCGTATAGCAATCAGTAGAAAAGAGCACCAATCTGCACTTTGTATCACGCGTCAGCGCTACACCTTTTTCGAGCGGCCACTCTGCGTAGTTCGTGGTGGATGCTTCTGTCGTGAAGCAGTGCGTCCCAAACACCTTGTCACTTGTGCCAGGGTGGTTCTGTCAGATAGCGCGGTGACGTGGAAGGCGGCTCGGGAGCTCCGAAAGAAAGGAACATCGGATGAAGTCCTTAATGCTTACTGTACTTTCTGTCCTGCTTCGTCGCAACAAATGAGTGCCGAAGCATTTTAAGGCGCTTCGCGAAAACGTGCACGTGCTCAACTTTCGAGAGATAGAGAGACAGATAAAAAAATTACCTGTTTAATAACATCGCGTGATAGAAAACACAGTGCCGTGCATCCTGGTTCCAGCCTCTTGACACAGAGGTGACATTACGATGTGATAGGCGAGAAATTGGAAGCTGGTGTTTCAGACCTATACACACTACTCGAAGGCCTCGTCGAACACGAATAAGACAAAGAGAAGAATGTAATACGTTCTGTGTTTCGAGATCGTATTTTGAGAGATGCCGAATCAGAGTTGTGTGTATGTGATGGGTAAAATTGATCTCGCTGTGAACACTCTCGCCAATAGTGTACACCCTCGGTGTGTACACGACACCTCATTCGTGTCCCTTTCTACCTCCCTCCTCAAGGATCACGTTTTTTTCTGATACCACTTGAGTCAAAGTCGCGACACTGAGATCAGCTGCGGCAAGCCAGCAGAATGTATCAGCCGCTGAAGCACGTATACCGCTATGGCAGCAACCCAGTTGGGCTTTAGCCGAAGACTGCAGCGAAGGCGAGAAGGAGCGTGGGGAGAGGCTCTCACGATTTATTGCCGCGGTCGCGGGCTGCACACACGAGCGCAACTTCGACGCGCGTATACGTATACATACGAGGCTGAGTTCTTCTCAAACCCAGCACGAGGTCCGCCGTGCGGTCGCACCTTTGCGGCACTGATGATTTACGCCACTACGCCGAGGTCTCCGCGGCAGCTGCAATTACTATATTCTACGTTGGTTGTTTTTCTTCTCCTTCTTCTTGCTCTTCCTGTCCTCAAATCTCGTTTTGTTATCTTTGCCTCTCTTTGGATCCTCGTTGTAAGAGGATGCGTGGACCAGAAATGCAACTCGTTTTTCATCCGTGCACAATGAGACGGCCAAGTGGCGCTCGCATAGAACAGACCTGGCGAGGGAACACCGAGTGCATAAATACACAATCGGAAAGCTCTTTCACTTGGCGTCTGGTTTCTTTCTCCGTGACTGTCTGGATGTCTGGCCACTCTTTCTTTCTTTCTTTCTTTCTTTCTTTCTTTCTTTCTTTCTTTCTTTCTTTCTTTCTTTCTTTCTTTCTTTCTTTCTTTCTTTCTTTCTTTCTTTCTTTCTTTCTTTCTTTCTTTCTTTGCCACAAGAACATGCAACTTTATTCATTTTACTTAAGTCCAGAAACGTTTGTTCCTATGCCTAATAAATGGCAAAAAGAAAACTTTATACACTGATGTACTTATGACAATGACGGTTGCTCAATGCCTTGCTGTTATTTTCACTTACTGAAATCTTCACGCGACATCATCAGACTGGTCTAAGGGGGCGCCGAGTCGGGGTGAAGCACAGTGCTATGTAAAGGTTGTGAGAAGGACAGACGGGGTCCAACCGGGTTGCAAGACGTATAGCAACGATTAATTGGAAAAATAAAAATAAACAAACAGTAAACAAACTAAACGCGCTGTAAAGGAATGGACGTAGACATTAGGGTATTTATTATGTGCTGACCATGTCGTGCGCTTCGGTAAACGTTCCGGAGTGGTCGGTCTTCTTTTATTTCTCTCTCTCTTTCCCCCTCCCCCTTTTCTTTGTAGTGTAACGACCGATGGCAGCGACCCGCACAGCAGCTTTCCCATAAAGTAAGCATATTGGCTCAACCAAACTCGTCTGTTTATTTTTTTTATATATATATCTGTTAGAAGAACTTTCAGGGCCCGAAGGCCCTGTATACAGACAGGAGTGGTCACAAACGTACAACAGTGTGCAGAAAATACATCACTAAGGAAACTAATCTTGCATGGATATTTCGAAGCTTATAGTGCCGCTAATGGCAGCGACAGAGGCAGGGAGGTGGTTATTCACCGCTGGCTTTCGCGAAGCGAGTCATTGTACAGGTCATTTCAGATGGTGCACAAACTTTAAATCTGTGATCCGTACGCGATGAAATGTATCTGAAGTCGAGAAACGACATCGCTTTTTAACAGTGTAGAGCGTGGTGAGAAAGTTTGTGAAAGAGCCAGAGGCGAGAGCATTTACAGCGTGAAGATAGATAGGGCAGGGTGTTAAGAATGGTGAGCTGCAAGGCAAAATTGCCACCCAATTACGACAAGGGGGGCAAAACGCGCATTCCGCCCTCTCCGTCGCTACAGCTAGGAGGCGTTCGAAGAAGCGGCCTTTGTGCTGAAAACCGCCTCCTTCCACCAGCCCCATCGACATTGTGACGGAACGAGTTCGGTGTGTGAACAATGGTTCCGGAGTTCTCCAGCGCGGACCTGATTTGACACGCATGGACAAGCTGCCGCGGGAAAGACGTATTTTGGTGCTTCTCATGCCTTGTCCGTGACTCAAGACAACGAGCTACCCACGATTGGCACCGATACTTCCCAGAACGGCACCCCTCCAACGCCGTCGTTTGGGCATCGGAATGTGTGTGCCTTTGTGTACGTAAACTGTTCCGCGGAGCGGCAGCAAGTTGCCGATAAGTAAACGAACAGTCGCCGCCTCGTATGGCCGGCGGACCGAGTGTATAAAAACTGTTGTTGTGCGAATGCTGGTAACACTTCTCTTGAGCAGTCATGTTAGACTGATTCACTTCTCTCATGCAGTCATGTTGGACTGATACTCTTTTTCTTAAGCAGTCATGTTAGACTGATTTAATTTCTGTAAATAAACCCATTTTACTCGTTCTCGATGAGAAGCAGTTCTTCACTTCACCAACGACCTCAGCGTAAATAAGTTGGACGACGGCATGGGCCAGCTACCTTCGAATTCGTGCCGTACTCCAATCTTTGCAAAGGACCACGAGCGATGGGATTGAGCCCCCAATCCTGACAAGGGGTATAGCATGTTTTTCGGCGATGAAACAGCGGCGTGATGGAAATAATTCGATAGTATAAACCGGACCGTGCGATTTTGGACTGATTCGAGGGCTGGGATGAGTAGTACTGTGGTATTTGTGTATACTGGTTGTGCGTTCAGTGTTGTATTTTTGACGTCTACATCTTCAAGAATGTGCCGAGTCCGCTAAAAGTGCGACACACTAAACAATAAATATCACACTTGGGGCTCAAAAACGCCCGGACGGAAGAAGTAAAGCCAGAGTAGAGACTCTGAAACCTATTGCTGAAATTCGGATACACGAGGCAGAGAAATACTCAGGAACTCTAGCCCACACGATCAGCGTCATCGACAGCAAGGGCAAAGTGATAACGGCAGCTAGCATCTTGTCAAAAGAAATAGATATGGCAGAAGCAGCAGCAACAGCCCTGGGCATCTCAACCTGTGGGGAGGAAGCAATAGTACTCCCTAATTCACAAGCAGCTTACCGAAATTTCCAGAAAGGGATAATCTCCGTGCAAGCTCTATACAAATCCTCACAGAAAAGGCAAAGAACCTACCAAATAGTACATATCGTTTGGACTCCGGAGTCCGAGTCCCGGCTGGACAATGAGGCAGCCGACGCCTGCACCCGAGCTCATGTTCACCGGGTTTTCTCATAGGGCGCGCCAAGGAGGATGGATTATTTTTCTGAAAATTACACATATATTCTTCACCATTGCAGGCCAGACAGAAGAACTTACCCGCCACGTCACCCCAGCCTAAATATATAGGGAAGAGGCAGTAACCCTAAGGCCATTGCAAACCAACAGCTACGTCTACGTTATCCTATTGCAGTGAATCTCACCCACTCAGACTAAATACTTCCGCACGCACTGCGATGTCCCAGACACCTTCAGTCATATGGTATGGGGTTGGGGAGGAAACCATGGCACCGTAGACACACAAACACTAATCGCAACGGGAGCTCGGCCAAGTTATCACACCCGCACGCGCAGAGACAGAGCAGCCTGATCAGACGGGCACGGGAGATGGGTACATCCTGCGATGGCCCGTGGCTACCTCGAATAAGGAAGCCACCCACCTAGGGCGCAGAACGCTTTTGCTCAAAATAAAAGCTTTACTCTCTCTCTCTTACACACACACACACACTAAATACACAAAGAAGAAGAAGAAGTTGCCTTCCTTTTATTTTTCTTCTTCCTTAAGTGTTCGTTATTTTTGTTTATTCTTTCTACTTCGTTTTTCATTTTTTTCGCCCTAATCTTCTGGAGTAACGTCCAAGTACACGTGTATGTTGAGCAAGAAAATCGTGGATTCGGCTCCAGGCGCTGCGGTGACCCCGCACCGACCTGGGTAGAATGCAAAACAAGGCCGTTTGTGTACCGAGATTTCGGTGTATGCGTTTGCGTTGTCACGCCGTCAGAATTAATCGGGAGTCCTTTAATATACTGCATCTCTTAAAGCAGCTGTATTTTTTAGGATTTAAACGCAATAAATAAATAAATAAATAAATAAATAAATAATACAATCAGTCACTCCCTATGCAAGGCGTGGGGCTCGGGCCAGCCTTTCCGGCCCTCATTAAATTATGCATCTCTTGACGCCTAGTCAATGATGCTGTACGGCGCCAACAATATGCTCCTTCCCTTAATTCAACGTCGCGTCATTCTTTCTTTCTTTATCCCTTTCCTTATTTTCGTTTTCTGTCCGCTTCCCCATCCCCCATTGTATAGAATAACAAACCAGGTGCAACCTGCTTAACCTCCCTGCCTCTCTCTTTCTCTCACTGGGGTCATTTTATTTATTTATTTATTTATTTATTTATTTATTTATTTATTTAGTTGCTTACTTAGTGCATGTAGAACAGCCGCTTAAAACTTCAAAAACTTTCAGGTTAGAAGGTGCTAATACCTAATGTATTACTATGTAATGCTTTGGAAACTGACAAGAAATGGAAAGTCTGAACCAGGGAGTGCACTAAGCGCCTTCAAAGGCCAAATAGCAATAACACAGTGAAGCAGCGGCAGGCACAGCTCGCCCGTTCCGACTTGGCAGGACAGAAGTCCTCAATTAGCCAGGTCAGGCAGGCGTGTTATGATTGGGGGTTCAATCCCATCGCTCGTGATCCGTTGTCAAGATTGGAGTCGGGCATGAATTAGAAGGTAGCTGGCCCATGCCGTCGTCCAACTTATCCATGCTGAGGACGTTGATGAAGGGAAGGACTGCTTCTCAGCGAGAACGAGGAATATGGGTTGATTTACAGTATTTATATCAGTCTAACATGACTGTTTGAGAAAGTACATCAGTCTAACATGACTGCTTGAGAGAGAGTCTCAGTCCAACATGACTGCTTAAGAAAAGTGTGTCGAGCATCCGCACAACAGCAGTTTTTAAACACTCGGTCCTCCCGCGATACAAGGTGATGCGAACGTTCGTTTAGTCATCGCAAACTAGCCGCCTCTCCGCAGGACAGTTTACACACACACATGCACACACACGCGTGTTTGCGGTCCGAAACCGACACCACACGAATTTCATAGAACTCGGAGCCATTCCGGGTAGCGCGTTCTCTTGCGTCTTGGTCGGCGCGTGGGAAGGAGCGCGAAACGGCGTACCCGCGGCAACTCGCGCACCCGTAGCAGATCAGGTCCGCGTTGGCGAGTTTGGTAACAATAGTTGGCCCGCCGAACTCATTCCGTCACAACGGCGATGAGGCTAGAGGTTGGCGGCGGTTTCAGCACAAAGCCTGCTTCATCGAACGCATCCTAGCTGAAGCGACGGAGGGTGGAGGATGCGCGTATTGTACCCGGACACAAAGTCGATTTAGTCACGCTGTGGCTAGAGGTTGGCGGCGATGCTCCCGGGATGTTGCCTCCACAGTCGCAACGGGTTGGCAAAACTGCGCTGCAGCTGGCCGTTCTTAACAGGCGGCAGAGGCCAGTGGGGCCCTGGACTGTGGGGCTCCGACCACCCCTCCATAAAATCTTTTCCTGTGAAATAAAGTTTACACACACACACACACACACACACACACACACACACACACACATATATATATATATATATATATATATATATATATATATATATATATATATATATATATATATATATATAACGTCTCAATAGCACTTCATATTTCGAGTGCTTAAGGGCTCTCTGACATAAAACTATTCCAATGTGTTTTATTCCAATTTCCTGATTTAAATTTACGTAACCTCTGACTTAAGCATCGGGCGGTGACTCGCAGCGTTGTTTGAGCATGCCAATCATACCCTCTCTTCGTGTATAAGAGGTCAGTATTGTTTGCTTTTAAAGGGAATGGTATTGACTGTAGATTTTTGTTTTATAGTTGTCTGACCAGAGGCGAAGAGCGCGCAGAAGTGGAGAGGGTCTCGGTGGGGCTGGGCTAGCTAGTTAAAGTACGTAGAGAGCCTGATGAGGAGGGTGGTTCCAGTGTCAAGTGATTGCTCCGCTTCCCCTTGCTTAACTTTCGGTGTCTGGTAGAAAATAGCGGCGGAGTGCAACGGAAGGGTAAAAATGCAGCTTAAGCGGATCCTTAGTGAAGAAAATCTGGCGTAGCGATGTCGTGCACGTGCTCAAAGGTCTCGAGAACGTTATACTGCCCCACGAAAATGTTTATTATGCGCAAATAAATCCATTCTTCCCGGCAGCTCCGAGTCGCCAGTGCCAGAGCGATCGGCGGGAAGCCATCTTCTATTCATTTCGGAACGAGGCAGTCTCCGGCTATTCCGAAAAAAAAAAAAAATCAGTCAGTTTTGTTTGGCACATGAGTCACTTTGACGCGATGAGATTTCGCTGTTTTGTGACGTAGCGTGACAGACAGGTGAAGCCGGGGTGGCTCAAAAAAATTTAGACCAATCGTGGAGGGCTGAGTACAAAAAATTGAATCGAAAGGTTTGGAATAGCTTTACGTCATAGCGCCCCAAATCTCTTCCGAAAGGATGACTTTGTATGAGCACACTTCAAAGTCAATTTTGCCTGATTTATGATTTTCGATAGAGCATTACTTTGCTCATTAATGACCATGAAATATTACTTGGGTGCTTGTGGTCGTTGTTGTCGTCGTCGTTGTTATTGTTGCTGGTGGTGGTGGTGAGCCGGGTTGCGTATGCATGCAAGGAAGTACTGGCGACGTCAAAATAATTTGTTCATCTCCGCTCTGCTTCGAATACGTGTTCCATGGACTATAAGCATTGCGTTATTGCGCATCGCGAATACTCGTTGTATTCGTACGCGACTGCATCTTTAGCGGTATATAGTGACTGAATATACGAAGCATGGCGAACGCTCCGATCGCCAAACATAATGAGTGCTTGGCGCACGCAGCGCGTCGCATACGTTACCCAGTCGCACACACACAAACGCGCAATGCAGGCAGGTGCTAGACGGGGTAACCGCCGCAAGCCTAAGAAGAGCGCGTCGACATTTTTCATATACGACGACACCTCCAAGGCAGCCTATAGCGCAACCAGCCGAGTCAAACCGACCAACCAAGAGACCGCTCGGCACACGGTTCTTATCTGCGATGCAAATTGGACTCACGCAGTTCGCTTTTTTGCTCTTAGTTTTTTTTCAACGACGACTCGAGACCAGAACGCATATACAGTAGGAGGACAGTGCATGGTGGACTGCGCGAGACACGGAGCGCACAGATGCCTCACCGCTCCGTCATGTTGCGACAGCCGACGGCCACCTTCTCGACTTTGCTTCCCTACTCCTTCTCCTCCTCCCCCCCATTATTTTGCAACATTTTTTTCTTTTCTTCCCCCTCCCCCTTTTTTTTTATCCGTCGGCATCCATCCGGCACTGTGCGTATACTAACGCAGGGTTGCTCCTCTCTCTCTCTCTTTCGTTCTTTCTTTCTTTCTTTCTTTCTTTCTTTCTTTCTTTCTTTCTTTCTTTCTTTCTTTTGCGTGTGTGTTTCTCCCGCTTCGGTGTTCGGCCTGGTCCCGTCGCGGGCACTTTTAACCCTGGCTCCTTATGTATACGAGGAGCGGGGTGGCTGTCCCACACGCGGCGGCTTCTCGGGTCGTAGTCGTCGCCGCGGCCGCGAAAGGCATTCTTCGTCTTCGCAGCGGGACGCCCGCGCTGCGCGGTCGCTGCTGGGTTCGCGCGGGTGAAATATTGCCGCGTCATGCTGCCGGCGACCCTCTTCGATGCTGCGGCTGAATAAGACCGAGTCGTCGGGTGGTCTGCGCGCCACTACCACTACCTTTCTATCCGTGCCCGCTTCTAGTTCGGCCGGCGTGGAACCCGGACGCAGGTTTTGCGGCTGTGTGCATTTGTTGGTGTGTGTTTTCGTGGCTCTTTTGCCAACCTGCGTGTGTCTGTCGGTGTGAGTACCGGTAAGGTGGTTGGACTTTTGAGCCCAATCTCTGCAGCTGTCCCGCTCTGAATGGCGGATGTGCATTCCGGCAGCCCGAGCTGAATCGCACAGGCTATATGTGAGCGGTAGCTGTTGTACTACATGCGTCAACACGGTCAGGAGCAGCTCTCGAAACACTCGCATTGAATCATACTTTCTTGTGAGCGTCTTTTCTGGTTGTTTTTGTTTGATTTCTTTCTTTTCTTTAGCATTGTGTGAACCATGTTAAGGTATATTGGGAGAAAATGCAAAATAATTATCTGAGCACTTGCATCGACACTTGATTGAACTGTCACGGCCTCTTTCGTACAATAGTGTCTAGCGATACATATGCACGTTTCAAGACTTCGATGTGCGTTCATCAATGTGTCCGTGAAGCATTTTAATGAGCGACGCATTCATTGCATAACGATGCGGCGGCATATCACTATAGGAATTAAGCTATCCAGTCCTGGCGCTACTTCCTCGACGTAGAATTCAACTTGGTTTAACTGGAAAATCTTTTGGGTGTTGTCAGAAAGAAAAGTTCTCCTTGTCCAGATGGGATGTCACCTTGTACCATGCTTTCTACGCTTGGATATCGGGAGGGAATGCCACACTTTACAGCATATACCAGGGGAACGTATTTGAATGAAGCATAGTTATTATAGGAATCTTCTAGGCAGATAGTGCAATTCTGCCACACCAGCTTGATAATTTTCACAAGCCTTCCAGTTAACAATTTTGGGCAGTGTAAAAACATTACGACACGTGTTCGCAAACATTCTTCACTTGTCACTGATCAAAGAAGACAACGAAAAGACGCTTGGATAACCATACAGTCACCTTGTTCACTATAGTGCGAACAAGGTGTCCCTATGGACAATGCTTTGTGTAGTGGAAGAGGAGGAGGAAATAAAGAGAGAACGCATGGTGTCATGGCGTGCAGGTGGTGTCCATATACGGGCATCAAAACGTCTTTTTGTCGTCCTTCTTTGCTCAATTACAACTAACGAATTTGACACTGAAATACTTTTTCTGGCCCGACGGATGTGTTCCGCCAAACTCCTGAGAACGTAACTGGAATACCGACGCATTTACCCCACAGAAGAGCGCGTATTTTGTCGTCGTCACGCTATCCATAGGATTTCTGATGAATGGATATCGCTTCCATTGCTGCTAGAATTCATTTGCTCATTTGGGACATGCGCTATAAAATGAGCTATTACAGAGCTAACTGGTGGAAATTTGTTAGTTAACGCCACATTGTGATTTATCGTGCAAGCAATGCCCGCCTCCTCAAGCAATCCAAATGATGCGACATAATTGCACTATATATACCTTAGAAGACGTTAGTAAGTCAGTTTACACAGAAAAAAAAAAATGAGCACCTGGTGTAACAGTAGCTGGAAAAATCAGTCAATCCCGACAACATGGAATATCGTGGGGAGGATCTCAGTTCACAAGCCCCCGTAACGCCGGGAAATTCGTATTCACGATATAGCCCACCAAGGCTAATAAACATTGTCCAACAAAGCCTTAAAGAAAATAGTTCAAGGGAAGCGACAGTATACTGACTGGAAGTTAAGTCTACCAGGTTTAATGTCACATTTTCGTCGTCGTCCTAGCTCGCTATAGACTCCGTTCTAGATCTAATCCAGTCTTGCACGTGGACTGCGAACAGATATGAAAGGTAAAACAGTAGCAGTTTTTTTTTTCCACATTCGAGGGGCTTTCGACACAGTTAGTGACGTATAATGTCTGCATGGCGTTCGGAGTCGCGGGGTTAGAAAGCTCCTGCTCACTGAATGTCGGTGTAGAAAAAATAACAAAAATCAACATGAAGTTGGCGCATGCGTCGGACAAATAGGCTGCGCATGTAGTTGGGACGCCAAATGAAATTATCTGAAATTGAATCGAAAATAGAATTATGGGAAAGCCAGATGTGCCTGCGGCATATGCATGCAATTGAAATTGTCACCGATGCAGTTGATCCCTTCTCGGGCTTTAATTTTATTATGAACTTCTAGCCTCTTTATATATCCCAAGTAGTGCCTCAAGCGTTACAGGTACTTACCAGGGTCACTCGCTCATTGGAAGTCGCGATTTATATACGGCACGATCATTTTTAAGCTTCCCGGAAGTTTTGAAATCGCCTGTGGCAGATAGCATAATTTTTGTCCTTGACCTGGATTATTCCGGACATTATCACCGGGGCAAATCGAAACGCATATTCAGCTAATTAACTTCATAATTAATAAATTCATGGCACATATTGCAATTTACGAATTGTAGCCGGTGAGTTTGCAAGACGTATCTACTTGAAATGAATCTCTAGGATGACACCAGTCTTGAGATATAATTTCCCAATGTGTGACACGAAATACATGGGCGTTCTAGTTACTTTGCTGCTTCAATGCATAAAATAGCGTTTTAATAAAAATTAAAGTGGAACGTCAGTGCATTTTCGCGGCGAGTTTGATGGCTCATATCTACAAACTGGAAATTCTGGAAATTCATTCTAAGTGAATATGCCTTGCGAGCTCACCAGCTCACCAAATTGCAATATGTGCCATTAAGTAATTAACTAAGTAGTTGATTAGTGAATTTTTAAAGCTATTTGAATATGTGTTTTGATTTCTCGTGCAGGTTTCTCCGAATAATTATGCTCAAGGACTACAATATTGTTGTCGGAAATAGAAAATTATGAAAAATTCCGGAAAACTTAAAAATCATCACCTCTTGTGTAATGTCCGGCGGATGGATTCGTCCTTCGTCGTAGGAAATTTCGGTGAAGTTCGCGTAATAAAAGCGAAATGCCGTTATAGGTTGCCTCTGTTGTTTATGTATCCTATCTACCGGCGTCTTTAATGTTGAATGGCGTCGCTCACGCAGTCTGAGATTCCAAGTTTTAGCGTAGCTTGTTGACGACTGTTGTGCGCACCTATCTTCATGCCGCCACTACCTCCGCATATCACTTGCATTTTGTGTGGCGGCGTCATTGCATTTGCGGCCAACGTTTCGACGTGCATTTTTTGCGTCTTTTTGGCTCAACTTTGCAGGCGATGCACCTCTTGATAGTCGGCTGTGTGCATACACTCCGGAATGCGGAATCAACGCCTCTCCGAACCATCTTGTAGTCGTACCCAGCAACTCTTGTCCCAGATTGCTATTGTGCCATCACTCTATCGATAATTGCCAGTCTTCATATGCTTATCCTTCGGTTGGCCATATAAAGCACCTGTTTGAACATTAGTTTCTCCTGGGGCTATATTCGTCCGGTGTCCTCGCCAAGGCATTGATTGATAGAGAATAACAACTGTGCGTAAAATGCAGGGAAGCTGCTGGCACCGTTTATGCTAGATGAGTGTGCATATGAACAGCTAAAATCAGTGCCTGCAGTAAGAGTGACCGTTAAGTCTAGCTCTTGGGCACTCTCTTGTCCGGGAATTAAATATCCAGAAAATACACTGGTGGCCTTAAAGCTGGGTTCACACGATGAACCGGATCGCTGATCCAATCTACAGACGAGCATGATGTGGCCGAGCTGCAACGAGTCGTGCCGCTTGCAACTCATCTGCGGCGTTCTTGTATACGGCGTGGTTCGGTGACCACTGAGCTACGGCACGTTCATCATTAAAGAGGGGCATTATCCTGCGACGAGCTATCTTTCCCCCCATTTTGTCATGCACTTGCCTCGAGCGTCGAGAGCGACGCGCCCGCCGTCGCTGGCTGATACGAGGCATGGCCGACTGCGCCCAACACGCGCGAACTCGTAGACCCGCAGCGCACGACGGGCCCATTAATTGCGAATGCAGCCCACAAGCAAGGTCAGCATTTGCAAGTGTTTTCCGTGCTGAAGTTGTCAAACGTGGTAGAGCAGGGAATGTCGCTGAAGCCAACGTTGCAACAAGGGAACTTCATCAGGGCAGCCGCTGCTGTCATGTTGAAGCTAGTCATGGATGTTATCCGTATACGTACTTCGACACTTCGAGTTCTCGTAGCACACTGCTGCAGGTAATACACTCGCTGAAACTGGTACTTACACAGTGTGTAAGTACCAAGCGGTGGTACACAATGGCTCATTCGCCTATGTCGTTCGGCGTTGTGTTAAGGAAGCATCAATTTTCTAACGAAAGGCTCGAGGCCACATATCCAGAGTTTGGCAGGTTCGATTCATCATCGTCGCGAACAAATTCCCTGTTGTCGTTATGTGCGAACCAAACCTTCAAAGTGTTGCAAAATAGCGCTGAGCCGGCTAGTGGGTATCTGAATAACAGAATAAAGAGCTAAAGCGGCATGGTATAAAGAAAAAAAAAAGAAATCGCGTACGTTGTATCGCGGACGCAGCCGTATATAGTGCGTTACGTGAAGCGTCTTGCGCGTGCGGCAGAGATTGTATGGGCACTAAAGTGCAGAAATGAGAACGATATACACAAGGGACATTTATTCGCGCATTTTAAAGCGTACGTGCTTAGAGAGAGAGAGAGAGAGAGGTCATATAGGAAAGGCAGGAAGGCCAACCAGGCTGAGCCCTGTGGGCTTACCCTGCACTGGGGAAAGGGTACTAAAGGATGACAAGGATGAGAGAAGTTCAAACTTTGCACTGTACACACGCAGTCGAGCGTCATCAATCACAAGCGGTCATGGAGGATGGTGCAAGAACGGTAGCAGCGGTTTCGTTGCATTAGACATTGCAGAGGAACGAGGCCACGGTCCGAAGATCTTATTTTCTGTGAAAGGAACGTCGTCTAAGTGCCCTAAAACTGTCCGAATTTCAATCCTCTCATCTTTGTATTTTGAGCAGTCACACAGAATGCGTTTTATCGTTTATTCGTGCCACATGCGTTACAATTGGCACTGTTGGCCACTCCATTTGGGTATGAGTAGGCGTTCGTGAAAGAAACTCCCAGTCGCGGTCGGCATAATGGCGTTTCTTTCCGACAGGTAAAACAACGTGAACGTTTTAATTTCACTTGTGGATCCATGGCATATAGGCGCCAGTTGTTGAACTCTGGTGTATTCCATTTTTCTTAGAATGAAAATAGGGGGCGCTATAATGCGAAGCCATCCCAAACTTTTCTATTCCAACTCTGCAATCAGTCCTCCCGGATTGGTCAAAAGCTTTTTTGGACCACCCCCATTTCTCCTGTTTGTCATGCGACGTCACGAAAACCGCGATAGCTATCAATCTGACACAACGAACACACACTGATTATGCACGGTTCGACCGAACAAAAGAAAAATGACTATTTCTGATTCGACGCCCTTTTCGCCTATCACCCTCTGCTATTAGTCGGAAGGTTTGAGGATGCACCCATCTCACCTGTCTGTCACTCGACGTCACAAAACCACGAAAACTGATTGCGTCAAAGTGACGTGTACGCGTTAAAGAGGCATTAATATGCCGAAGAAAACTGAATTTTTTTTCTGAATAGCCGGAGACTACCCTATTGAAAAATTTGTATGAGAAATTGAACGAGATGTATGCATGTCGCACAGATTTGACGAGAAATTGAACGAGATGGATGCATGTCGCACAGATTTGACGAGAAATGAACGATATGAAATGCATATTGAACGAACTCCCATAGAAAACGGGCGAGATCTGTATGATGTGCTACGCAGACTTTTACGAAGTGCACGAGATTTATGCGATGTGCAATAAGAATGCATAGAGCTTGTATGACATGTGTGCGATGAGTTGTGTAGACCTGACGAGATTATGTATGACGTGTGTGAGGTGGCGTGTGATGTGTACGCACTGTAGTCGTATGAGCAACTTGATCTTTGAAGATGACTATGTATTGCATAAAAAGTGTGTGCACTTAAGTCGTAGTGCATCCAAAAGCTCATTAATGACAGTCAGATTTATGAGTTTTTCGTAGTAAATGCAAGAGCGTGATCAATGTGCTGTATGATCACATTGAATCATTGTGACACATATATACCAGTATAAACTACAGAGCAAATAAGACGTTCAGAGCTCAACTTCTGGAATTTCATCCCCATCAAAGCTGGTGTCGGTACTTTTGATGCAATGATTTTCACTTGGAGGCATATTCTCGGATGAACACTTATGGCGATTGTGAAAGATGTAAAACAATGTAAGGTACTTGCTTTAGAGGTTTTTTTCACTGCAAAAACGCACAAACCGGATGTGCCTTTCCGTACAATAGTCAGTGAAAACAACTGTTGGCAGGTTTTGGTTAGCCGCTTTTTGCAAAAACAGTTGAAGCATTTAACTATTGACGATCCTTATGGCATAAAGGATTCTTTCGATGTTGTTTCCTTTCTGGAAGACAACCATTCAGTAGCCGACATTTTTTCTGTTGACGTCGAAGATCTTTACTATTCAATACCGCATGATGAGCTATTTCGCAGTGGGATGACGTGCATTGAAGAAAGTGGCGAGGTAGATTTTCGCAATGCCACCGGGTTATCTTCGGAAAGTTTCATGTCCCTTCTTGAATTTTATTTAAGTGCAACTTTTATCCTGTTCGAAAATAACCTTTTTATCCAGAAAAATGGTGTGTGTATTGGTTCATGTGTGGCGCCTGCTCTTTGTAATATTTTTTATCTTTTGTCGACCGCGCTCTTAAGAGTGCCTTAAACAATGACTTGGTTCAAATTTTTAGATACGTTGACGAGTTTCTTGTTGTGATAAAACAGACTAACAACGAATGCTCCGTGACGTTAGCTGATATTTTAACACTGTTCAATGACAATGGCAAAGGTTTAACTTTCACACATGAGCTATCTAGGGACGGTAAACTCCAGTCTTTAGATTTGCAGCTATCCTTACAAACAGGCCACGCCTGTTGGATGTACTCGCCACGCGCACGTAAGGAACTTTTACCTTACGCGTCTGCGCACTCAAAGACTATGAAACGTGCCATTGCTTTGATGTGTTTAGAATCTTCCTTAATGAAATCTTGTCATCACTCTGCGAACATGAGTTTCATTGCACAGTTAAATAGGCTGCAGGCTGCTGGTTACCCAAGTGTGGTGGTGACGTCAGTCTCGGAGGTATTGCTTCAGAAACTGAAAGGGAAGTGGCACAAAAGTAACTGCATCACACAAAAGAAGAGGCCTGAAGTTGTGCCGTATTGCCACAGAGTGGCTCACAATCTAAAGAATGTCGCCACTAAATACCAAATTCCGGTAGTGTTTTCCGCTCCTCAGTAACTGTCAATGTTGTGCAGCCGTATTTCTAAAACAAGTAAAAACCTGATTGTGAAAATAACCATGTGAAGTTTGTAGAATGCAGCGTCGGTGTCGTTTATATAAGATTCCGTTGTCTTGTGGCAAAGTGTATGTAGGTCAGTCAGGCCGCTCTGTTAACGAGCGCCTTAGAGAACATGAGCGATCCATACCAACAGGCACAGGTTCCCATTTGGCTCAGCATTGTAAAACGTGCAAATGCAAACCCATGTTTCGTGATACCACGATTTTGAAAAAGAGCCGTGACACCACCGCCCGAGAGTTATCGGAAGCATTTTTCATTAAGTCATTGGAGTCACAGTGCATTAATGTGCCTTCCTTAACCTTGTACAGAGCTGAATTTGGTTTTTTTGGATTCTGTCGCATGAGTGCGCTCTTTGGATCGGATGTTGTTGGTGGCTCCACCGCATGGTGCTCACTGTGCATGTTCCTCTGGTTTGAGCGGTCTATAAAGGAGTGACGCAATAAAATGATGTCAGTTGAGAGTAGCGCCTTGTCCTGTCGTCTTTCTTGTGTGTGTCGTTTTGCGCTAAACAAAGTATTCATGGATTCGCACCAACTAGCCCGCCAACGCATTGTGCTGGTTATACTTGTTCATTTATTGTAAAATACTTGTGGAAAAGTATTAGACTATTTCTGTGGTCTTGTATTGCAATTCTGTAGCCATTTCTATTGTTTGTGAAACACGAACATTTAACAGAGACGAGAACAAGACAATGCGAGGACGAGCACTTGCTTTCAACTGCTGTGGTTAATGTTGAAATATCAATTTACGTAGGTAGAAAACTCATAAGCCTCCGTGTTCTCTTTTTCCTGTTTCTCTGTGAGATGTTCACGCTTTACACACAATATCATGCAAGAACCAGCCAAATTAGTTATGCAGTGGAGCTACCTATTGTGCATGTCAGTTCCAATGGCTTGTTGTAATCTAACAGGGCCGGCTGCTTTGTTTACATTTTTGTGCAGATGCATACGAGCACTGTTTCAAAAACGCCGAGCACTGTGGATACGGAGGCAAGGAGGATGAAGGACCTGAACAAGTACCTGGCCACCATGCTTTGGGATGCAAAATAAAGATGGTTTGTGTTAATTGTGGGCCCTAAAAAGTGTCCTCTTTGTCTCTGAGCTGGTACATCGGCCGACCCACGTGATCGAAATTAATCGCTGCAATGTTGGCAGAAGGTGTTACTGTGTGGAACTTCACCAAAAATATTGCATGAACAAAAGAACTCATTCAACACAAATGCGAACACTTGTAGAATGCAGCTAAACAAGAATGGTGTCATTTTGCATAGCTGAATGAGAACATTTTCATGTAGCATACACAAACGAGAACGATATCGTTGAGCATCGCCGTGCGAGAACTATCTCGTCAAGCATAGCTATGCGAGAATAATCTCGTTTAATATACCCACACGAGAACGATCTCGTTCAGTGACGATGTCCACTCGTACACATGTGACGTACGACGTCGTTGAGTCTACGGAGCAATAATAGCATACAGAAGTTCTCGTGAAATTCTCATACATATTTTTTCAATAGGGTACCCCTTTCTGAAAGGAATAGAAGATGGTTGCCGCCGATTGCTCAGGCACTGGCTACTTGCGCCTGCAGGAGAGCATGCGTTTATTTGCATATAGCAAACTTTTTACATGGCCGTATAACGTCATCAAGCCTTTTTGGCGCGTATGCGACGTCGCTCTGCCAACTCTTCTTTGCTGAGGATCCATTTTAGCGGCATTTTTAATTGTCCGTTGCATCCCGCCGTGATTTTCGACCAGCCACTGCAAGCTAAGTAAGGGAAAGTGGACCAATCGCAGACGCCGTCACCTCCCTCTACATCCGGTTATGTATTTTCAGTGCGCTGGCTGGGCCCCATCGACACCCTGTCTACATGAGCGTGCTCCTCGCCTTCTGTCAGCCAATTAGATAAGAAAAACCGCTCATCATCATCATCATCATCATTATCGTCATTCTATTGCATGTCCACTGCAGGACGAACGCCTCTCCTTGCGATCCCCAATTACCCCTGTCCTGCGCCAACCGATTCCAACGATTCTATTCGTTTTGAAAGCAAACAAAAGTAACAGGCGCCACACGCCGGGAAGACGTCATGGCCGCGTCACGGTGACGCCTCCCTTACAGGGGAAGGCTAATCGTTCTGCAGGCATTCCTGATAAGGTTGCTTCGCTCGCTCGCTCCTGTAAACGAGGCGTGCGTTTGATTGGGCTGTTCAGGCAACGCTGCGGGTCACCGCCTGATGCTTCTGTCTGCGGTTACGTAAGTTTGACGTCAGGAGAATGAAATAAAAACATGTTGAAACAGTTTTACGTTATAGGGCCCATGGTCACGACCATAGAGTTGCCGCGCTGCATGTGTTCTCGACAATGGGATCGAGGCTCTCAACTTGCTCCACTTGTAATTTTGTCAGCACTTTCGTTTCCATGGACGTTGAAATGCCCAACTAGCCACAGAAATACTATGTCGTGGCCTCTGTCCACTGTTGGATAGTAGAGTAATAGTACCTGTACCACCGATTGCTCACGTGGGCCGCCATGCAGAGCCGATAAGAGAGATTGCAGGTCTGCCTCTGAATCACAGAAAATAGCCCAGAAATTTTGGGACTGTTGAATTACATGCCTAAGTTATGATATAGCTAGTGCGTACAATCTTGAAATCGCGCGCTCTCTGTATTCGTAGAGGACCCGGTGTGGCCAAAGGTTGTGGGCACGAATTGGCATCCCTCTGCCGTACTGCCCAAGTCTCTTCACGCCATATTTGGACCCTGCATACGTGTCGTACGTCGGGGCACCATAGCCGAGCAACCATCGAATTTCTGTAACAAATTCCGCTTATAACCCTTATAACTCCTAATGCGCACGGGTTTGAGTTTGATGAATTACGCCTACTACGGCAGAGTGAGTTCCCTTAAACGCTCTCACTCCCGCTCGGATCGAGAAATGTGCTGCCGAGCTATACCTCTCTGAACGCCGAGCGCGAGACTAAATTTACCTCTGACTGCAGTAAGTAATTGTCAATCATCCTGATTGTCTTGCAATCTTTTTTCTGAACCAAAATAGGTTACCGCAGAAGTTACGAACTACGTTGAGTTCTTAACTGTCGAGGCAGCCATCGCTCTTGATGGCGGCGTGCATGGTTGTCACACACGTCACTGAAGCATAAAGTGGAATTTAACCACAGGAAGCTGAGGCGTGTAGGACGCGTTAAGGAACCATGAACTATTTAAAGCCAATTTGACGGGTCTGTGTATTAATCCACGAGCGAGGGGAGCATGTATGCTGGTGTATGCTGCCTGAAGCAACGCCCAATCTAAGAGAATGGCAAGTGCGCGTCGCCTGCGGCGATACAGCTAAGACCCGTATTCACAAACGGAACTTACCCTTAACTTACGACTTAAGTAGTCGGTCGATTCTTCACGCCTTTCATAGACAAATCTTGTACTTAAAGTAAACTTTAATCGACACTTGAGTGCCGGAAAGTAAAGTACGGTCACTGGCAACCTTAAGTGCGACTTTCGCTACTCTCGCCTAGCAAGCAAGAAGGCCGCCTGCTACGGCAGCCTCGTTGAGTTTGCCGATTTCGCCGGACGTGTGCGCAATATTACGGAGGATGAGGCATACCGATACGTGTCGCCATTACGGCCATGGCTTAAGGATCGACAGAATCCCATGGAAGTATACAACGACGCGGAATTCTCGTGGCGGTACCACTTTTCCAAGCAAGCGGTGCTACGGCTGTTGGAAATGCCGCCACTCCCCAAAGACAACGAACGCGCTCACCCCGTGCCACCGCTGCTCCAGCTTCTAATCGTGCTGCGATTCTACGGCACCGGCACATTTCAGGTTGTCTCCGGGAACCTCGTTAATGTTTCGCAAGCAACTGTGTCTCGAATCATTGCACAAATGTCAGGATTGATTGCCGAAACTTTGTTCCCGCAGCTCGTGAAGTTGCCAAATGCTGATGATTTGGCATCCGTAATGGAGGAGTTCTACACTATCGCGCGGTTTCCTGGTTTGAGCAGGTGCATTGACTGCAGTCATGTACCCATCAGAAGTCCCGCAGGAGATGACGCGGAGGTTTTTCGCTGTCGAAAGGTTGCGATGGCGCGAAACAAACTCAAGGAGCACGGCGCGCTCTTCTTCGGAAAAGCTTGTTTTCCTTTTTTCCATCGTTCGCGCGGGTTGAAAACACGCAACGCGCACACACTCTCGGCGCAAGAACACCGCAAGTTATCAGCAGCAAAACCAAAGAAAGTCGGAACGGCGACATACAGAACCGCAGTGGCTGCGAGAACCAACATGAACTTGTGGCCAGACGAGTTTGAGTAAAGCGCTAAAACCAAACCGTTCTTTGTATTTTACTCAGAAGGATGCGCGAGCAAGCACTGCAACAGTTATATCTACAATGCGCTGCTGCAAATATTTTTTTTTGCGGTTGAACCTATCGTACACGTAAATTATATACGTATCCTCGACACCAGACGACATACCTGACTCGAAAAGTGTTACTTTTGAAAGTGATACTTAAGTGTCGTTTTTGAAGTACTCGCCTAAAACTTTCCTAACACTTGTACTTTTCCCGCACTTATTGACGCCCTACTTAAGTTCTGTTCCCGAATACGGGCTTAAATATGTTGAATTTTTCTGCAACGTCATGGTGGCATCATCTGTCACCACGCGATGTGTTTCGCCATGGTTTAGCGTAGAGGTAACAGATGGGGCCACCGTACCTTTGGAGTGCCATCGCGAGCTGCGTGTGTGAGACCGTAGGCTAGGCCTTCGACAATTGATCGACGACTGATCTCAAGAAGATCATTGAGATTAGACTCAAACTTCACTACCGAGGTGAGAATAAAGAGTGGTGAAATTCTACAACTCCATTCACTTCCCGAGAAGGGTGCAAATGGGCTTAAACCGGCTACCCATTCGGCCTATGTAGGCTAAAGCCTATAGGTGCTGCCATGTCAGTCGATGACTTAATTTCCTTTATATCAATGCAACGGAAGTCTGCGGAAGACTTTGACAATAACCACTTCTGCGGTAAAAGAATGCTGAACGACACAGGTTCTGAGTTCTTTGACACTGTTTTTGCATTCGTTGCTCTAAATTACTTCAAGATGTTGTACCGTTATACGGCTTGAAGCCTTTTCGAAGCTACGTTTACTGTTCCCTGCAAGATATGAACTTACTTACATGCTGCAACCAATATCACCTTACGAAGACGACCAGTACGTCTGTGTTACTGCAAAAACGAAGAATATCACATTCACTCTAGTCGCTGCGTATGCATTCGTGATTGCCTTGCTATCGAGTACCACGGGTGCTCTGATTCTCTCCTGAGGTTATGATGCCCACCCGGCACTCTGAAGCGTTTGTAGGCTGATTCCAAGATAAAAATACTGTAGTGGCACTTGGCTTGGACGAGTAGTTTTCCTGTCTAAAAAAATGAAAGTCGGATATTTCTTCAGGAATTAACCCTCTGCAGCTGCCTGAATTTGACTCTGGCCTCTGTGTTTTTAAAAGAGTGAGAGCAGTGGTTTCTCGGAGATTGAAGCCGACGGAACTGATCGCGTCCCTCCATATTAAACCGAAGATCGAGGGACACGCCAATCAATTTCAAGTGTAGTTAGCCCAACTGGCTGAACGACATCCAAGTCTATTATTAAGCAGTTATTTCACGATTACTATTCGTCACATGTGATGAATAAAATTGAAAACTCCTTACAAGATGCTATGTTCGCATTCAGGAATTGCCCGAAATTAAAGGCTGCAAAGGCGAGTTGAAAAAATAAAAACTTCGACCAATGAAGTGACGCGCAGAGAGAAGGTACAGGAACACTAAACGTGCCCACGAACTTTGGTTGGTTCATGGGCCTTATCATTATTTTTTTTCTATGCAGGAGGCTTGAACTTGAATTGCCGACATTTATAGGCCGGTGATCATTCTAGCTTGAGCCTGACGGCATTATATATACGGCGCTTGCAAACCTCGACCAGTGTTACGGTTGGCGTCTGGTACCACGTGCAGAAAGGGATTTCACCCGACCTTCTCTGACCATGCCTCGTCGGAATGAGGCGTGACTGCTCCTGCTACGGTTGGCGTCCCGCACCACGTGCAGAAAGAAATTTCTCTCAACCGACCGTCTTCATCGAAATGAAGCGGTACTTCCTAATTCACCATGACCATTTCGAGTGTCTACCGGTCTGGCGGAAGCCCCGCAGTGTTTACAGGCCTCTTTTGTGTGTGTGTGTGTGTGTGTGTGTGTGTGTGTGTGTGTGTGTGTGTGTGTGTGTGTGTGTGTGTGTGTGTGTGTGTGTGTGTGTGTGCGTGCGCGTGCGTGTGCGCGCGCGCGCGTGTGTGTGTGTGTGTGCGCGCTTGCGTGCGCGCGACTTTAGAGGGACCCGTTCCTCGAACGGCCAAGGTCTACCGGAGAACTTCCACGAACCAGCAACGCGCAAAAGCGACGGTCAAGCCTCTGCAATTCCAGGAGGCGGGACGGTCTCCTCCTTGCTGAAGGCTTTCGGTGCCGCTCACGTGACGTCGACGGAAGCAAGATCCCTCCCACGATTGTAGAGAGCCTATTTAAGGGGCTCCGAAATGTACTTTTGATCACTTCATTCTCTTCTCTTCAATTTTCATCAACCTTTGAATAAACCGTGCAAGTTTCGCACTGGAAATTGTCTCGCCCTTGCTTGGTCGCCGTGGTCTACCGGATGCCTGCAGCCCGCCGACAACGCCACGCTGCCCAATAAGTAACGTCGGTCGAGCTTCGATAGGCAGGCGCCGATACAACTCGGCAGCAGAACGATACGCTACTCTGGAGTACGCAACACCAGATAGCCAGAAGCGACATCTTGGAGCGATACGAAAATATTTTCCCGAAGAATGGGATCCGTGAGCGGGGAAAGTCAGTCACCCATAGCCCCTATACTTAGACCTTGCAAATATAGGGCCTAGCGTCGTACTGTCTCATCGCTCTGGCGAGTTGCGTTGCACCATAATGGAATAGATGGTGTTTACGCGCCTCGAATGGTGCTTATAGAAAATTATGAATCGTATCCATATTCCATGGCGGGCTTCCGACCTTAAAAATTATATTATGGGGTTTTACGTGCCAAAACCACGATCTGATTATGAGGCACGCCGAAGTGGGGGACTCCGGAAATTTGGACCACTTGGGGTTTTTTAACGTGCATCTAAATTTAAGTAAACGGGTGTTTTCGCATTTCGCACTCATCGAAATGCGGCCGCCATGGCCGGGGTTTGATCCAGCGACCTCCATGCTTAGCAGTCCAACACCATAGCCACAAAGCAACCGCGGCGGGTGGCTCCCGATGTGGCCGGGCGTCTATAGATAACGTAATTTATTTGGTGGGTGAGTTCTGTCCAGCAGCAAAAGTATCGAAGAATTAAACGCGGCAATATTCTTCCACGCCAGTGGCGTGTACAACAACGTGTAGTGCATGAATTTGCCCTTCATGAGCTGACTGAAGTGTGAACATGCCAGGTCGTGCCTTTCATTGGGGACACAGCTATTTGAAGGACCATCTTCGTACGTATACTGCGGATGAAACGAGATCTTACGATATAACCGTTCAAGGAATGGAGCATAGCGCTGTCTTAAGCTCCACGTTTTGGAACCTAAAGCGCGAGCTCGTACATCTCGTTTGGTCATCACCAAGAACAGTCCTGCAGATATCGATCTATACAGATTATACTTGCGTCTAGGTAACCGTCGTAGCACATCTGTGAAAAATTCCGGGGGTTTTTCATGCCACAACCACGATCTGATTATGAGGTAAGTTGCGCGTATAGTTGAACACTCTGGAGTAATTTGACAAGCTTGGGTTCTTCAATGCACGCACATAAATAAACCTAAGCATGGGCGTTTTTGCATTTCGACCCCATCGGAATACAGCCTCCGCGGTCGGACCAAACCCTAGAGCTCGAGCTCAGTAGCGCGACGTCCTAGCTACCAAAATGCGTCGGCGGGTGCACGCATCCGTATGCATAGGTATGCAAACGAAGCTGTAAAAGTAGGCTAAATTATAATGTTCTTCCAACCTGCCTAAACACGGTCTATAGAGTTCTGAAAGGACTGAAAGGTCCTTTCAGAACTGAAAGGACTTTTCAGTTCTGAAAGAGGACTGAAAGAGGTAGCACTTTTCAGTCCTCTGATAGAGGACTGAAAAGTGCTACCTCGATGAATTTGCAGTAAAACCTCATTAATGTAAACTCGCTTATAGTGAACTAATGGTTATAGTAAAAGAAAGAATACAAAAACTACTCCTAAATGTCCGCGTTGCTGTTACACTCCTCAATGAGTTGACCTGCTTCTGACTAATAATTGCGAACTGGACTCTGTACCAGCCTCTGGCTACGGGTTCCAAAAGTGTTTCTACGACATGCATGATATTTTAAAAGGCAAACAAACAAATAAATAAATAAATAAATAAATAAATAAATACCGTAATCGAATACACTTCCAAAGGCGTCCATGCATTTTTTTCACTGACATAGGGAAGAGGCGTACGGCAAAAAACGGATATGGAGAGCGGAAAAAATTCTTTCTTATTTCCGAAACTACATCAGCAGCCATGCGAGCGATGAAAACGAAAATAGTAAATAAAAAAAAGATGGCACAAAAATCTGTGACTTCCTTACGGCGACGAAGTGAACGTTGATCATACTCACTGATGTTTCAAAACACAGTTTCAGTAACTGCAACGATCCATGCATCCGTTGGCTGCCTTTAATTCAGCTAAGAGTGGTCACTGTGTTTGCTTATCGGTTTGCGCTTGTCGAACGGTACGAGCACACGCATGTATAATGATGGCAGCCCCACCCTTTCTTTGGACTTTCTCTTGTGCTGTAATCGAACATATCCTCTGTTATTGTCCTCGCTACAGATCCGAGAGACAGTCGCTCTTGGCAGCGTTGACACGGCGCGATGACCGGGCGCTTTCTGAGCAGACAATCTTGGAGTTCCGGCTCATGCGATCTTCACATCAGCAGGCGATGAAGGTGCCATTGAGGTTGCTCCGGTCAAGCGACCTGCTTGAACAACTGTGACACTCCTGCGTTCCTATATCTGTGTGTGTTTTCCTTTTTACCCCTCTCCAACTCTTCCCATGTTTGTGAACTTTTCTCTATCTTTTCTTTCTTTTTCTTTCTTTTTAAATCTTTCTGTCTCCTCCGACCCCTTCACCAGACAGGGTACCAAGTTGGATATCTATCTTGCGGGTAACCTCCCTGCCTTTCTCATATCTTTTATCTCTCTCTCTCTCTCTCTCTCTATCTATCTTGCGCTGTAACAGTGTCGTCCAGCCTTGAGCCTCATAAAGCGTCTCTATAAGGCTGTCCGCTGCGTAAGTACAAGTCCCAACATCGTATTGACATTGCCACTCAAGTGCCCATCATTTCAAAGTGAAGGGTTCTGTCTATTTTCGGCGAGCGGAAGCTGATTTACGAAGTAGACAGTGTTGTGACTGCGGGTCCGAAGATGCGGAATATACTTTGATCGTGGAGGAGTAAGGGAAACTGGGGCTGGGCCTAATATCCAAGACGTTTTACAAAGAAGTTTATATTACATATTTACAAGAAAATTGAAAGTAGTACAGAAAGAGTTCATGAAGAAGTTGTAGCAGCCGATGACACCAGTCGTCCGTCGCTCTTTTTATCCCCTGCGTGGTGATTGTTCAGTCGCCTCCCCCAATCCGGCGTCAGGAGACCGATGACCTCAGGTCCCGCCAATCTGGAGGTTTGTTGCCTTTTCTCTCCGAAGGGAGCTCTGAAGGAAACACACGCACACCACTGGGCACACAAACAGGGGATGGGGGTAGCATACTGACCCCGGCTCCGGCGTGGACGTGCCAATTTGGACGGCTGACAGGTGAAGGAGCGTATCTTTACTTATAGCCCAAACCTCTCCTGACCGAGGTACTCCAGTGATGGCCATACAACATCCCATTTAAGAACGACCTTGACGAGGCCGTCGGCCCGTTTCTCGTAATCGCGTCGTGACCGGAAGTTGTCGCGGGTGAACGGCCGATCACAACAACGTCCAGACGATGAAACGCAAGGACATCGGCAAAGAAGCGTAATCTTGGTTTCAAAAGAGAAAACATTTGTGCTGTTTTGAACGAGAATCTACCTACTGCGTCGAAATTCTTTTATCGTAGTTACAGAAAGGCAAAATGGTGAACTACGGCTATAGCGAGGTACGGTTATAGTGAAGTTTTTTTCCGGTTCCGACGATTACACTACAACGGGGTTCTACTGTACACGCAAAGCAACGACGTCAATGGGCAAGGAATCACATGCACACAGGACGTTTTCGGGGAGTAATCACAGACCGTGGTCTACTTTTGACCCCGCAACTGTCATACATGAAAAAGCGGTTGACTGCCATTGCACGCACATTCACATTTTCTGGTGGAAAGTAGTGACGCGTGGATGCAATTGATGCTACAAGTTTCTAATTCACAATTCATGGGCTTCTCAAAGTACAGGCTGCCCAAGCTGGATAACATGGGCAGCACGAACGTCTGTATGCTCCAGGATGTATATACAAGCCCAAGCCGCGACGTGCCTTGGCTTTTCTAGGTCGGTATCTTCAGCGCCTACCGTCATCAAATCGCGCGCGATTATCCGATCGCAACGTACATTGTGGTCAGCGCTCCAAGGTCGGTTGCGCGACATGTCGTCCGACTACCTATTCACTGTTTTGACTGTTTCACCGGCAGCGAAGGAATGGGAGAGTTTTCAGCTATATTATGCTTACAGCTCACCGCGCCCCGATGCCATCGAACTAGAGAAACTCGCACAGTGCGATCGTCGCCGCCAACATGGCACTTGCATTCCCCTCGAGTAGGCCTTGCCATTGCGGTCATCAAGATGAAGGCGCGCATACTGTCGGCAGTTCGAAAATGGCAACATTATCGGTTTTACACGAAGCCTACAGTGGCCGCCTGATTGTTTACACCGATGTATCGGCTACTTCCTGCAGTTCATGTGACAAATCAATTCCGCGAAAGCACGCAGGAAGGGGGAGGAAGGTTCGTGAAAGAGAAAATTGTCATCCACCGAACTGTAGCACGAAGCTACAATGGAAATTGCTTTCCTTTGTAGCTTACTGCCACAGTCGGGTGAATGATAGTGTTCCCTTCCATGAAGCTTCCTCCACCTTGCGGGATTCTGCGGAACTGATTTCCAGTATTCAGCCCATATTCAGTTTCCCTGCGCTTCGAGTTCAAGATTAATTCCGATTCACTATGCTATCTGCTAGCCTCCCGGTTAGCTCAGATGGTAAAGCGACCGCCGCGAAAAAGGCGTTGCTCCCGGGTTCGATATCCGGACCAGGTCGAATTTCTCAACTGCGAGTCTTTCTTTCTGAGAAATCTATATGGATCTCCGCATAGCTTCGTGCTGTATACAGTCGGGCAGTTTACAATTTTTTCTTTCTTGCTCCAGTTCAGTAGCCGTAGCATTGAACGTCTGGGCTAAACCTTTTCAGATTAAATTCAAAACAATCGCATTTGACATTGACGACTGCGGTGAAGCTTGCAACGCTGCACACGGCACATCAATGCATAAATCACGAAGCTCCCTAACAATGCTCCATCTTCGGTCACACATATAGGCAGCTTTCCAGAGTACATCTTTGCTCTATGCCATGAATACCGTGAACTTCTCGCGGACCTAAGAAATTCACCACCGGGCAGCTGAAAAAAAGGACACGACGACATGTTTAAATAGCTGTAAAATATGAGCCGTGATGTTGAAAATGACCGTGCAAATACAGCCGCCCGACCTTTCCACACCGGTGCAATCTGTGTTGTAAGGGTTGGGGTCGGGCATGAAATAAATGGTAGCTGGCCCATGCCGTCGTCCGTCTCATCCACGCTGAGGAAGTTGTTGAAGGGAGGGACTTGTCATCACTAACAAGGAATATGGGATTTATTTACAATATCTACATGAAGGGTGGAGAACATTACAGTTCATCAGTCTAGCTTGATTGAAAGAGAATGCACACCAAGCAGCCGTAAACGGCCCTTTGAAAAAACTCTGTCCTCCCTAGACCTTACGGGGGTGAGGGAAAACTGCCGTTCAACCTTCGACCAATGGGAGCGTCCAAAGTCATCGTAGCCGACCCGCCTTTGAGGGGGAGGGTTTACACACTCACTTCCGCGCAGGTTTCACTGAACACACCGAGGAGAGAGGGTTCTCGCAGACAGGGGCTTGCCCCGAGCAAGCGTCTCTTGATCCCAGAGTTGACCCTGCAGTCAGTGGCCGCCGCGTCTGTCCATTGACTGTGACGATTTCTGGGGCTCGCGAGACCGCACCACAAAACATCCCCTTCCAGGAGTTGCCCCGCTTCATACAAAACGTGAAGACAACGGCGAATATACCAACAATACACGGTCCACCAAACATAGCTAGACATACTGGCACCATTCGGCTGTTGACACGGCGCATTGTCGTCTTTACAAAGCGAGCCGTCACAGCGGGATGGGGAGGGTTCCAAGGTCGCTTCTCCGAAGATCACCTCCCCCGCAGCTGCGGTGAGCGGGGAAAATTTTGCAGGTCGGTACCCCCGCAGGCCGATCGTAACAGCTCCTCGATGACCCGGAAAATCTCGACTGGCCAATGCTGATAATCGCTGGGCGGGAAGAGAACGGCTGGTGGCAAGGTGGGGATGCCTTGGCTTGAGGCGACCAGATGTGAAATGATGACACCACCCCAAAACTTCCAAGGCAACTGCAAAGCGAACCCCACAACACGGCTCTGCGCCGAGATGACGTATCCTGGATCTCACTTTAGACCCGCTAGGCTCCAAAGAAAACATAAGTGCAGAAACAAAAAATGCTACATTTCGCTATGCCAATTTTTTTGAAGCAATTTCGTGCTGACAAATTTAGCAATCATGGAGGGAATCCTGCTAAATGAGAGGGGATCTCCTTTAACAAAATTAACAATAACAACCCCAAAATTTTGGGCGGGATCCCTAAACGCAGAATTCAAATTAGCCTGCTCAAACCATCCGCATTGCTATGCAACTTTCCCTTCTTATATCCAACGGAGTTGTACTCTTGGAGAGGGAGGCTAGATCGGAGCAAGCGGCCATTTTTGTGTGCCATTTGATTGAGCCATGTCAGAGGACAGTGGCCGGTTTCGTAGATGAACCTCGCTTCGTACAAGTAACACGACAACTTCTGGGCTGCCCAAACCAAACAAGCCCATTCCTTCTCTGAAGCGCTGTAGGCTTCCTCTCTTACAGTTAGGTTACGGCTGGCATAGAGGATAGGATGTTCCTTATTATCTTCGCCGACCTGACTAAGTACCACGCCCATACCCCTGTCGCTTGTGTCGCGCTGAACTATGAATTCCTTTTTGTAATCTGGCGCGCGAAGCACAGCACGAGAAACTAATAGGGTTTTCAAACTTTGGAAAGCGTTCTCTTTGTCCTTATCCCAGTGCACGCTATTCGGTGCTCCCTTTCGGAGGGCGTCCGTTAAAGGACTTGCTATTTGCGAGTAATTCGGAATGTACCGTTGCCAGTACCCCACAAGTCCCAAAAATGAACAAATGTATGTTTTCGTGCGTGGCTGTGAAAAATCTCCAATCGAAGCTACTTTCAGCTCGGCCGGCCGTCTCATGCCATGACCGACAACATGGCCCAGATAAGTAGCCTGCGGGCAGCCAAATCTGCACTTTTCCGCTGAAAGCGAGAGGGCGAAAAGTGTCTACAGGTGAGATAAATGCGGCATAGCGGCTGGAATTTTCTGAAATGGGAACTTGCCTATATCCCCGCATGAGATCTTTAATTGAAATGCATTTAGCAGCGCTAACTCTTTCAATTCGTTCCTCAATGTTGGGTATCGGGTACAGCTGATCCCTAGTGATGGCATTTAACTTCCTGTAGTCAACGCACGGACAATGGTCTCTATTAGGGGTTTCTACAAGCATTAGCGCTGACGTTTAGTCACTCTCAGCGGGCTCAGTAACTCCCTACTCTAGCATGCGCTGTATCTCTGCCTCCACAATTTCTCTCTGTCATGGAGACACCCTGTAAGGCTTCAATCTTACGGGTTCGGTTGATGTCAGCTCTATTTCATGTGTTATTAGTTCAGTTTTGCCTGGCCGATTGCTTATTCTGTCGAGATATTCCCCTAACAGCCCTCTGAGCTCATCTAGTTGCTCGGGTCTAAGAGAGTGCTTGCTTACCGAATGTTTTACCACTTCTTCTAGGCTGACTTCAGAGTTTCAAGTGGTCTTACACTCATTAAACTTGGTATTAGTGTAATCCTGCTCCTTGATGGTACTGTTAACGACTCCGCTGCGCTCTACGTATGGCTTCATCATATTGCAGTGATATATCCTCACTTCCTTACTGTGACCGGGCATTTTCAGAGCATAGTTAGTATCTGAAAGTTTGTGCAGCACTTTAACGGGCCCGTCCCAGTGAACTTCAAACCTGTTCTTTTTTGAAGGTTTGAGGATCATTACCTGGAGTCCGGCGTTCAAACTTAAGAAGCCTCGCATTCTTTTCGTAATAGAATTTGGCGTTCTTTTGAGCCACTTCTATGTTCTTTTCGACTAATTCTTGGGTTGCACTTAGCCGTTCCAGTAGATTTAGCACGTATTCTACCACTGTTGCACTCTCTCCTCTTTCCTTGCACATCTCTCTTAACATTCTCAGTGCAGAACGGAAGGACCTCCCACACAGTAGTTCTGCTGGCGAGAACCCTGTAGCCTCATGAGGAACCATTCACAAAGCAAACAAAGTGGCCGGAAGACAATTCTCCCACTACTTCTTGTGTTTGTAACAGAGCGCCCGCAGAACTCGCTTAAGCGCTGAATGCCACCTCTCTACACTATTTGACTGAGGGTGATAGATGGAACTGTGTATCAGCTTACCCCGCACTTTTGTAAGAATGTGGAAGTCAGTGCGCTGGTGAACACTGACCCTTGACCCGCCTCAATTTCGGCTGGAAACCCAACTAGTGCAAATACTGTTCAAAGCGCGTCTACTACTTCGGTGGAGCTGTGCGCTTTCAGAGGCATTGCTTCCGGAAACTTTCTAGCCGGACACAGCATGGTAAACAAGTACCTGTAACCCACCTTTGTTTTTGGTAGAGAGAGAGAGAGAGAGAAACATTTATTTCATTCCGGCCCCCTGTCCGGGGCTACTGGGAGTTAGGGTGGTGGTGAGAGGCTGCCGGAAACGGGGGCGAAGGTGCGACGTTGGTGGCGTCGACTCTTGATTGGGCTGGGTCCGCTTCTTGGGGTACTCCAATCCCAAGCGCCATGGTGAGCTCCGTTAACGCGGCCACATTACGTGGTGTTGGGTCAGCCAGCCACTCCTCTAATGTGTGTGGTCTTTTTGGTAGCGTCCTAAGTATAGACTGAAGTGCGTGTTGACTTCCCGGGCAGTACCAAAGTGTATGGGGTGTATTGGGATATCCTCCACAATGTGTGCACTTGGGGGAGCCGTCCTTTCCAGCTATGTAGAGTAGAATGTTTTGTGTGGGTAGGCAGTGTGTTTGGGCTTGGCGCCAAGTGGCAGCGGCCTCGCGTGTTGAGGAGTGTGGTGGAGCTGGGAGAGTAGTATCTTGTTCATGCCATTCCTCTAATTTTAGGCGGCGGATGTTTGAAGATATTTGTTTTAACTCTGTAGAACTGGGTGCGTCTGTCCACTGAAGAGGAGGTCCCGGAATATTTGCGCGGGATAGAGCGTGGGCCTTTTCGTTTCCCTCGATGTTACAGTGGCTAGGTACCCATTGAATAGTGATGTGGTGTGCAGGATTATTCGTCGTATATCGATGCAGGATTTCACGGATGGGGTTGGGCAGGTTTCCGGTGAGGAACGCTCGGCATGCTGCTTGACAGTCTGTGCGAATGAGGATGCTGGTGTGTGTGTGCTGCGGTGCTGTGACTGCTTCAGTTATTGCCACTATTTCAGCCGTTACTTGGCTAGGGAGGCCTGCGTACAGGCCTTGGGTATACGCAGTGGTCGCGGCGTTGTATGTCGCCGTGCGGTGTGTTGTGGGGTCTGTACCCTGGGATGCGTCTGTGTATAGTACACAGTGGTGTCCGGGGGATTATGTTGGGTGCGTTTTGCGCGTGCTTGTCTTCTTCCTTGGTCTGTTTGCGGGTCCATGTTTCGGGGAATCGGCAACGTGTGAATGTTGTTAAGTGTTTGCCACGGTGGAGGTGGCAGCGTTATTTCAGGCATGTTGTCTTAAGAATGTCCGAGAGAGAGAGAGAGAAAATAATGCATAGAAAAGCAGGGAGGTTAACCAGAGGTAGTTCCGGTTGGCTACCCTGCGCAGGGGGAAGGGTTAAGGGGGATAAAAAGAGAAACAGAGTGGAAGGGGGAAATAGAAAGAAAGGGACACAAGCACGAACAAAGCGCGTACACTACATAGCGGTAGGGGGCGGCATTCTTAGAGTCTGTCGTGAAGCCCCGTAGACCGCAAGAACCTTAATAGCGCGAGTAAGGCCTTCAACGCGGATGTTCTTTGGGAGCATTGGCCTAAAGCTTTTAGTTCTGAAAGTGGACGATTGTCCAACTGGTCCAGTACTCTGCACATCACTTGTCTCTCAGCACTGTATCGCGGGCAGACACAGATAATGTGTGCGAGCGTCTCGTCGATGTTACATGTGTCGCACGTGGGGCTGTTGGCCATTCCTATGAGGAAAGCATATGAGTTTGTAAAGGCAACGCCTAGCCACAGACGGTAGAGCATGGTTTGTTCACGTCGTGGTAATCCAGGTGGGAGGTGCATCCGTATATCCGGAGACAACGAACGCAACCGACACATGGTGAAAACATTTGAGTCCCACAGGGGCAAAGTACACTCATGGGACATCAATCGCAGCTCAGCCGCAGCGTCTGTTCGCGAAAGCGGAATGAAGACTCGTTGACTACTTTCATGTGCAGATCGGGCGGCTTCGTCGGCGTGGTCATTCCCGCTGATGTTACAATCTCCTGGAAGCCACTGAAAGATTATGTTATGTCCCTTGTCATAGCTTTGATAATATATGTGCCAAATTTCTGAGGCCAGTTGTTCATTGGGTCCATGATGCATTGGGCTTCGTATGCACTGAAGGGCTGCCTTGGAGTCACTAAAGACTGTCCATTGTTGCGGTGACTTCTGCTTAATGAAATCAAGTGCAGCACGGAGCACCGTGAGTTCTGCACCCGTCGATGTTGTCACACGTGAAGTTCTTAATTTGAGATTGTGCCGGGATGATGACTGCAGCAGCAGAGCTGTTGAGTTTTACTGTACCATCTGTGTATACATGTTGCCGGAATCTGTGAACGTGGTGAATGTGCTCCAAAGTTGCTTGTTTTAAAGCTTGCAATGGCGCTCCAGCTTTCTTTCTGATTCCTGGAATTGTCAGTTGCACTTGCGGCCGGTGCAGACACCACAATGGATTTGACAATCGTGTAGCGGGCGTAAAATCTGATGGCAAGTACGACTGATGTCTTACAATAGTTTTGGCAAAAGTTGAAAGTGGTCTTTTTGCTAGCAAGCAAGCAAGATGGTGTGAGGGAATCCGAGTCAGGTGTCGGATGTGTGCTCTCAGGACATCTGTATCAATGTAGACTATCAAAGGAGCGTCTCTGGCTATGGCTACTGTCGCAATCGATGACGTAGTTTTGGGAAGACCGAGACAAGTCCTGAGGGCTTGGGCTTGCACACTCTGGAGTTTGCGAATATTCGTAGTGCAAGTATTTCCTAGTACAGGTAAGCTGTACCGCAGGAAGCCCAAAAACAGTGCTTTATATAGTTGCAACATTGACGGTACTGTTGCGCCCCAGGACTTCCCGCCGAGAAATGCAAGAAGGTCCACAATGGCGGCCAAACGCTTCGTCATGTACGAGACGTGAGGGCTCCAAGACAAGTCCCGATCAATGATGACGCCAAGAAATTGGTGCGTTCGTCTATATCGTATAATTTGGGCATTTATCCGCAAAGCATATGGGGCCATCGATTTGCGAGTAAAAGCAACGACTGCACATTTCTCAGCGGAAAGCTCCAGGCCTTGTCTTCTTAGGTATGTTGCCACAGCCGTTGAGGCTTTCTGAAGTCGTGCGCGGACTTGTACACGTGTCACGCCCGAAGCCCATATGCAAATGTCGTCTGCATATACGGAGAGCTGAACGGTTTGCGGCAACGAATCAGCGAGACCGACGAGCACAAGGTTGAAAAGGGTAGGGCTGAGAACTCCGCCTTGCGGTACACCACGACTGGTATACCTAGATGGCGTTGGTCCGTCTTCAGTCAAAATAAAGAAAGATCTTCCATTCAAATAGTTGCATATCCAGCGATAGGTGCGCCCACCAAACCCTACAGCTTCTAAGGCGTCCAGAATTGCATGATGATCTACATTGTCATAGGCACCTTTAACATCCAGGAATAGGGCCGCAGTGATTCGTTTCAGATGTTTCTGGTGTTGTACGTATGTTACCAGGTCGATAACGCTATCTATTGACGAGCGGCCACGTCGAAAACAAGCCATTATTTCTGGATAGACGTTATAAAATTCCAAGTACCATTCTAACCGTGTAAGGATCATTCGCTCCATTACCTTGCCGACACAGCTGGCCAGTGCTATTGGACGGTAAGATGACAATTCCAACGGAGATTTGCCAGCCTTGAGGAGTGGAACAAGCCGACTGGATTTCCACGTTGTAGGGACCAGGCCATCACGCCACGATGCGTTGTATAGGCCAAGAAGGGCATCTCTGGCCTCTTGACCAAGGTTTGCAAGCGCAGAGTACGTGATGCCATCGTGTCCTGGTGACGAAGATCGCCTGCAACCAGCGAGTGCGGCCTCCAGTTCTTCGATGGAGAAAGCAGCGTCCATACGAGGATCTCGGGAGCAAGGGGGCGCAATGGGAGTAGGTGCGCAAGGTGAATACGTGAGCGCCGGACCCGCGATCCTTGTGCAGTACTCTTCGGCTACCTCGACTTCTCGGCGTCCTTGATGTAGGGCTAGAGACTTAAATGGACGACGCTGTTGAGGAGCTGTTTGAAGTCCACTGATTGTTCTCCAGACAACCGACAGAGGTTTACGCGGGTCGAGAGACTCACAAAACGGTTTCCAGCGTTGATTTTGCAGTACAGCAAGGCGACGCTGAATTTTCTTTTGAATGCATTTGGCCTCTCTAAGGTCGTATAATGATTTAGTCCGTCTGTACCGTCGCGCCGCTCACCGGCGGATTGCACGGAGGCTCTGTATTTCCGAATCAAAATCTGTGTATTTCTGTAATGGCCGAAATGAGCGCTTAGCATCCTGCATAGCCTTGGCGATCTCAAATTCTAGTGTGGACGAAATGCCTTCGTGGCATGCGTCTTCCATAAGTGATTTAAACATGGGCCAATCTATTGTTTCTTTAAAATTTGATGGAACGGATTTGGTGAGCCCTTTTATCTTCAGGTAGGTAGGAATGTGGTCGCTTCCGTGGGTTTCTATATCTGCGAACCAATGGACGCAGCGAGTTAGGCATCACGAAACAAATGCTAAGTCTAAACAACTACTGTACGTCCAGCCTCGCAGAAACGTGGGACTGCCATCGTTTAGGCAAGAAAGTTCATGATCGCAAGCAAAGGACACGAGGTTTCTTCCTTTGGAATTTATCTTGTTGCTTCCCCAAAGTGAATGATGCGCGTTAAAGTCCCCAACAACAATCCATGGACCAGGTGTCGCATCTATAATGTCACTCAGTCTCTGCCTATCGAAACGACTTGATGGAGCAAGGTAAGCGCCCAATAAAGTAAACGCAAGTTTTTCTTTTTTCACGGTCAAACACACGTACTGATTAGTGTCATGTGGCCGCACTCGATGAACAACGTAAGTCAGTTCACACCGTATGTAGATGATCACTTTGCTAATGCCAGTACAAGTCGATGACACATGAGGTTCATAGCCTGAGATCCGGACGATGTCCGAGATCTTTAAGCAGCGCCTGACCTTGGTGTGATCGTTTTAATCTATTTATTTGTGATTCTGTGTGGACGTCCAATAGTCTGCTAAGATTTGGAAGTATGTCCGTTTGGCTTACTCTGTGATTTGGCGCGTATCTTGGAAGTCCTAGCGTGATTTTGGCGAGTTGCCTGTACAGGTTATCGAGTTTCGTGCGCTGCGTTTTTGTGAGGTGAAGGTATGGCAGCTGGTATAGAATAGTGGGTACTGCAAATGCTGTGACTATTCTGAATAGATGGTGCTCGCGAATTCCTTTGTTTCTTCTTGTGATGCGGTATAGCAGTTGTTTAAATTGGTGAAGTTTTTGTGTAGTTTTTTGCATCCAAGTGTCGGCCTTGCCATCATCTTGGATGTGGAATCCGAGAATGCGAATTGTTTTGCGTCTTGGAATTGGTTCATTTTCAATTCGGAGATGGATGAGGTTACGGTAGTGGTTTGCTGAGTGACCTCTTTGGTTCGTAACTACGATATATTCTGATTTTTCCGGTGAGATGGACAGACCACTTTCTTTGAGATGGGAGTGGATGACGTTGATCGCTTGTTGTAGTGTGCTTTCGATGTCACCTGGAGACCCTATATGTGCCCATAGTGTAATGTCGTCTGCATAGATGCTGTATCCTAGGTCAGGTACGTTTTGCAGCTGTGCGCTGACACTGTCCAAGCCCATGGAGAAGAGAATCGGGGATAATATCGATCCCTGAGGTACTCCCCGCGTGAGATAACGCTTCTGATATTCTTCTCCATTTACCTTGACGCTGACTGTGCGATCGTGAAGAAAATTGTGCATGTATTGTGTCATGCGCGGGCCTGGTTTAAGTCTTCGGAGGCCTTCTTGTACGGCAGTGTGGGTGACATTGTCGAAGGCGCCCTTGACGTCAATTCCCACAGGTGCTCTGATTTTGTTGATACTTTCTGTGGCATATACATCTTGGTATATCATATACATGGCGTCTTGTGTGTTCATATGAGGGCGGAATCCTATGACTCTCGGGTCTGATGTTTGGTCTCGTTCTTGGAGCCAGTGAAGACGTGTTACAACCATTTTTTCCATGGATTTGCCTGCGCATGAGGTAAATGATATAGGTCGGAAATGTTTTG
Organism: Dermacentor albipictus; assembly: GCF_038994185.2. Taxonomy (NCBI): domain Eukaryota; kingdom Metazoa; phylum Arthropoda; class Arachnida; order Ixodida; family Ixodidae; genus Dermacentor; species Dermacentor albipictus. The sequence continues at coordinate 6,390,872 of NW_027225567.1, read as the reverse complement.
GGTTGTTGGGTGATTTGCCAGGTTTAGGGATTGGTATAACAGAGGCGTGTTTCCAGCTTGGTGGAATCTCGCCTGTTTCCCAAACTGTGTTTATGTATTCTAGAAGTTTTTTCTGTTGTTTCGCCGGTAGATTGGCCAGCATCTTGTTAGTGATGCCGTCTGTTCCAGGGGCTGTGTTGCGTTTGGTGTTGTTAATTGCCGTGAGAAGCTCTTGCATTGTGAACGGCGCATCTGCTTCATGCGGTAGGTTGTTTTGTTGGGTCTGTGAGTGTGGTGTTTTTGGCTGTGAGCTGGCCGTCGGAAAAAATACGTCTGCAAACTGTTTGGCAAGCTCTTCATCCGTTATATTGTGAGTGAGTTGGATTTCGGCAAGATGGTTCTTTCGCGGGGGCTGCCCCAGAAGCCTGCGAAAAAGTGTCCAAGGATTTTTCGTGTGTAGTGATTCCCCTGCCTGTTCGCATGTGTGTATCCAATTGGAGGCGGCAAGGCTATCGGCATATGTTTCAGCTTCTTCTGTGAGTTCCTGTATGCGTTTCTGTAGTTGCTTGTTGTGTTTGTTTCTTTTCCGCTGTTTCACTAATTTGTGTCGTTTGTCCCAGAGGGTCAGAAGATGACGATCTACTTCGGGGAGCTCTTCTGTCCGTTGTATGGCGGCGGTATGTTTGGTGCAGGTTGAGGTCCACGCGTCCACTCATCCCACGTGGACGATGTAAGATTTTCAAGAGTAGCTCGGAATTTTGCCCAGTTCGTCAGTGCAGCAGGGCCAATTGGGCATCCTTTGTTGCTTGTGCGTTTGCGTTTCTTTTTTGATATTGTGATGCTTGTAGTGATGATGTAGTGGTCACTATCGAGTGTTTCCTGTTTGTTTTCCCATTTCGGTTCGTGTGTTATTCGTGTCCAGGTGAGATCTGGGTTGGTGTCGCGTTCTACTGAGTTTCCCGTGCGCGTGTATTGGGTGATGTCATTAGCTAGGCTGAAGTGGAATTCTTCGGAGAGAAGTAGGAGTTGTTTTCCATTGGGTTTGTTACAGGTGTAGCCCCATTCTATGTGTTGGCTATTGAAGTCTCCCAACCAGATGGTATCACGTTTGCTGTAATTGTTGAGGTGTTTGCGCCATTGTGGGTTATACCTCAGTGCTTTTGGGGAGCGATAGGTGTTTATTACATCTAGGTTGTACGATCCGTAGAAGCAACTGCGCGTGTGTACTGTTTCTTCTGTGGCCGTGTTGATGGAGTCTGTGGAAATTTGGGTCGTAGGGTGCTTGTTCGCTATAAGTGTGGTTGTCATAGTGGGCGTGTGAGTCGACGGTGTTGTTTCCATGCCGAGAGAGCGTTTTCTTAGTTTTTGTGTAATGCTTGGGCTCGAGTAGGCGGTGTATCCTGGAAGGGTTATTGGGCCAACTGTTTCCTGCAAGGTGATAACATCTGGTTTGTGTGGTGCTGTGAGAATGAATTGAGCGAAGTTGTTCTTTTTGCGACGAATGCCTCTACAGTTCCATTGCCAGATTGTTATTCGGGGTGACACGTGGCTTGAGGTTGAATTGAATGTGTTGGGGGGCGTCTCTGTTTTAGGGCTGGCCATATTCGTGTGTGGATTCACTGTCGGTGTCGTGTGTGGCCTTCTTGCTGGGGCCCTCGGTTGGTGTTGTGTCTGTTCGCTTGCGAAGATGCCGTTGTTGTGTTTCGAGTGCGTGTATAGATTGCTGCATGCTTTCTACCGTACGTCTGAGAGTACAAATGCTCTCTACTAGCATATTCATTTGTGAAGTTAGTTCGGTGTAAGGTTGCTCAGAGCGTGAGGTCAGTTGTTCTATGCTCACTGTGAGTTGGTTTGTGATGAGTTCATGTGCGTGTTCACGGTCGCGTTCCCGTTTCTCTACGTTGTCGAGTCTGCGCAAGATGTCAGTAATGTAGTTGGGAACATGGCTGTCGTGTGGTGTCGGAGTGGCTGACTGACTTACCTGCGTGGGTTGTGGCCTGGGCGGTTGGTCGGTCGGGCGGTCCTCACTTCTGTCTTTGGATGTTCCTTCTTGCATGGCTGTTTGGTGCGGCTGTCGAGCGGACGTTGGCCCTTTCTCCAGTGGCTGTAATGGCCGTGCGGTTTTTGGTGTTTGAGGCCGTACGATGTCCCTTTGCACGGGCTTGAGCTTTATGGTCCGGGCTGCCATGGCATAAGTTTTGTCGTGTTGTTTTGTTCTTTCTGCTTGTTTTGGAATGTTGTCCTGTGTATGCGTGTCCACTTCAATGGATTGTTTGATTTGTTCTATTTCTTCCAGCGCTGCGAAGTGGTTGTGCGTAGTTATGTGGGGGAAATTATGTTTTGTATTGTGCGGCGGCTGTTGTCCCTTTGCCTGCAATGGATTTCGCTTGGGCTTTGGTATAGAAGATTCTGGATGATCTGTCCTGTAGGCAGCTGTTTGGGTGGCCTTGTCGGCGGCTTGTTTTTTGGGGCAGGTGGGGTCTCGGGAGCTGTGTGCGCCTTCACAATTTAAGCATTTCATGTCGCAGTCGTGGGGTGTGTATTTAGGGTCAGTTCCCGGGGTGAATTGGGTGCCGCATCCTTCACATGCAATGTAATCTTGTGCTGTGGGGCAGACGTGCGTTCGGTGTCCTATGATGTGGCATAATGCGCACTGTACCGCGTTGGGCCTGTAGGGAGCCACCGATGTGACTACCCGTCCCACTAGTGCGACGCGCGGGAGCTTTGGGCCTCTTACTGTGATCAGGACGCATTCACTCTTGCCGAGGCGCCGTGTTCTGAGAAGTTCGGCGTCCCTGACGGTGATGTACGCGCTAATTTTGTCATCCGGGATTTCTATTGGTAGTCCTCGAACTACTCCGCGAGCGTTTCTTGGCTCGCTGGCTTTGTAAGCTGTGGCTTGGTGTTCGGTGCCGTTGTGAACGACTATGAGCAAGGCGAGAATTTTCTGCAGCGTTGATTCTCGCTTCGTGGAAGCGATAATGAAGTTCTGGGTGCGCCTGATGTGGATGTCGAGGTCCTTGGTTTCTGATACAGTCAGTGCGGTGGCCGTGACTATGTCGTTTGTGAGGTGGAATGCCGATGCGGTAGCTAGGTTGATGCGGTTTCCGAGACGGAGGACAACGTTCTGTGTTTCTTGCGTGCGTCTTATCGAAGTGACCAGCGTGAATGCAGCTCCTGATTCTTCGGTGTCGCCCGCAGGATCGTCTGTGTCCATGCTGTGCACTGACTGACCGGGCCTACCGAGGCGTGGTGTCTTTTGTCTTAGCTGCTATTTCGAACGCAGTGATTAGCGATGTGGTCTCGTTGGTTAGAGTATGGTGCAGATAGCAGTAGTACTCACTCAGGTGACGCTTAACTTCCGATGAAAATGCACAGAGCTGGGGAGCTGGAGCCGCCGGGGTCTCGAGGCCAGCCGTGCCGCTCGCGGTGCCTTGGGGGCCCCCGGCTGGGGGCGGCGGTTCGAGTCGAAGTACGTGCCGTGGAGCAGCGGTTAGGCACGTCTGACCTCGACGAGCGCGCGTGGTGTTCTCTTCGTTTTTGGTAGAGGCCGTGCCGTGTCTATCACAAGTCGTCTGAAAGGTTCTGTTATTGATAGCGCTTCCTTTAGCGGAGCTTTCCAAGTTTGTCCTGGTTTACTCGAGCTCTAGTAGGCATCGCATGATCTTGCAAAGTTTTCTACGTCTTTGAAACAGCCAGGCCATTAGTCTTCCATAAGCAATCTTTCCTTTGATTTGTTTATGCCTAGGTGGCCGGACCACCCATTTCCATGACAGAGACTCAGAAGGTCCTCCCTGCGCTTTCTATGTACGACGAACTGATCTAGAATCCTACCCTTTCGGTCTCTGTAGTGCCGATAGAACAATCCTTCTCTCACATGTATCGTCACGTTGCGCCTAGCAATGCCTTCTTTAGCTGTGTCACGTAATTTAGCTAAGCTCTCATCATTCTTTTGCTCGGCTTCCAGTGACTCTCTATCCACACGTAAGAGCTGATCAAAGTTTTTGAGGCTGGTGATAATAACGACCCTGTCTCGCTTGCGATTGCGTCCGCTTGCTCTTCCTGCAGGCTAGAACTTTCACACTCTAGTGCTACGCTCTCACTGAGCTGCTCAGCTGGCAGGCTCTCCTCAACTGTTCTTTTGTCCCTCAGGCCTAGCTCAGATTCAGGTATTGAAGTTATCCCCTTTTCTGCTTCCGCTGGAGGAGCTTGTGCATTTTCAGCCGAAAGAGCCGCGATCTTACGAGCTTGGCCTTGCGTCAACGCCTGTACTCCGCCCTCTCCCAGTTTAAGCCCTTTGTCACGCAGTAACTGATTCGAACGATTCGAAAAAATGTAAGGGTACTGCGAACACAAAAATTTTTAAACTGTAGCTTCGGTCACGAGCTCCCCGAATGGTCCACTGATTTGGACTTTGGCCATGGGCAGACACACGCTGTGTTCTTCTACAACCTGTTTGTCCATGCTACTTCTCCGGTGAAGTCATCTAGCGTCACGTAAGACGGATGGACAATGTCCATCGTGGCGGCACTGTCTCTTAGCACCCTGCATGGTTTGCCTTTAACTTGCAGGTCGTGAAGATATGGGCTTAAAAGTTCCATATTCTCGTCTTTTTCCTCCACGTAGAAGAAAACTACGCTAGGCTTCCCGCAGTTTACCGCGATATATCGTAGTTTGTGGCAGTTGTAGCAGCGAATCGGTCTGAAAGATGTAAATTTTCTTTTCTGCTCTTTTTGTACGGTTTCCCCGTTTGATTTCTCCCCGCTCTTTTCTTAGGGCTTTTCCTGGACGTCTACAGGCTCCGGTCGTTTAGTCTGCGAACCCTTTTTGAACGGAAATGGTTTCCGTGGTCCATTTCGACCATCCCAGTTTCCATCCTCGGTGTTCAGTTTTCTACGCGTTGCGTACTCTTCGGCTAATTCAGCCGCCCTTTCCACAGTGTTTACATTCCCTCTGTCTTGCACCCACAGCTTCAGAGATTGCGGGATGCTTCTGTAAAACTGTTGTAGACACATGCATTCAATAATCGTGTCTCTGCTCACGTACGCTTCCGCGCTTTTCAACCATTCGACTAGGTTTGCCTTTAAGCTATATGCGAACTCCGGATATCCCTCACTATCCTTCTTGCCTGTGCTTCTAAAGCTTTGCCGAAAAGCTTCGGCTGAAAGGCGGTATTTCTTCAGAAGACTAGCCTTGACCTTCACCTAATCATATGCATCTTCCGCACTGAGTCTGGCGATTACTTCCCCAGCCTCACACGGCAACATAGACAGCAACCACTGTGGCCATGTACTCGGACCGAAGTTCACCTTCTCGCAAGTCGGTTCAAAATTTCATAGGAACAAGCCTATGTTGTTCCCGAACTCAAATGGCTTTAACAGCCTGTCCATGTGGTATGATTCTGCCTCTCTTGATCGTCCCAGAGCACCTTCACTTCCTTGAGACTCCAAACGTTTGCTTTCATGTTCAAGTTGCCTTTTTCTTAACTCGCGATCTTTCTCGCCTTCCTCTCTGTCCCGTTCTTCTGTCGGTCTGTCCCGTTTCTCTCTTTTCCTAAAAAGTTCTAATCCGATTTCAATGTCATAGTCCCTGGCCTGTTTGGAAATCAGCTGCAACAATTCCGATTTTAGCATTTCCTTGCGTACCTCCAGGCCCAGTTCCTCACCCACAATGAACAATTAGTCACTCAGCAGTGCCCTTAACTCCATGATTGCTGCTTTACTGCCTTGGTCCTGCTCATACCAAGGTAAACACAACCTAGCTAACAATCAACAAGCCAGCTTCCCTACTGTTCTAAACAGAACAACCACAAAATGAAGCCTAGAGAGTCAAAGCAAGAACCAAGCACTGACCGCAGACACAGCACCACGTCGCAAAGTCCGTCGCACCGCTGCCAGCGAGTTGTAAGGGTTGGGGTTGGGCATGAAATAGATGGTAGCTGGCCCATGCCGTCGTCCGTCTCATCCACGCTGACGAAGTTGTTGAAGGGAGGGACTTGTTCTGATCGAGAACGAGGAATATGTGATTTATTTACAATATCTACATGAAGGGTGGAGAACGTTACAGTTCATCAGTCTAGCATGACTGAAAGAGAATGCACTCCAAGCAGCCGTAAACGGCTCCTTGAAAAAACTCTGTCCTCCCTAGATCTTACGGGGGTGAGGGAAAACTGCCGTTCAACCTTCGACCAATGGGAGCGTCCAAAGTCATCGTAGCCGACCCGCCTTTGCGGGGGAGGATTTACGCACTCACTTCCGCACAGGTTTCACTGAACACACCGAGGTGAGAGGGTACTCGGAGACAGGGGCTTGCCCCGAGCAGGCGTCTCTTGATCCCAGAGTTGACCCCGCAGTCAGCGGCCGCCGCGTTTGTCCAATGATTGTGACGACTTCTGGGGCCCGTGAGACCACACCGCAAAACATACCCTTCCAGAAGTTCGCCTGCTCCGAACAAACCGTAAAGGCCACGGCGAATCTACCAACAATACACGGTCCGCCGAACGTGGCTAGACATACTGGCGCCGGTCGGCTGTTGACGAGGCCCATTGTCGTTTTTACAAAGGGAGTCGTCGCAACGGGCTGGGAAGGGTTCCAAGGTTCCTTCTCCGAAGATCGCTACCCCTGCAGCTGCGGTGGGCTGCGAAAATTTTGCAGATCGGTACACCAGCAGGCCGATCGTAAGTGTGTCAATAAGTCAGTTTCTAAAGCGGACACAGTAGGCAAGCTTCGTGCGCTTGCATGGGAGCTGCGACTGACGCAACGAAACTCGGCTGACCGTTCAGAAACCAGCGCGTTTGTGGATCCCCACCTACAGCTCCACATTCTGTTATGTTTACCACGACGTGACATAAATTATAGTACCTGGATGCGCGTGGAGACAGAGCGTGTTTTGCCACCCTATTCTAGGTCGTCTATCGGTCGGAGTGGCGTTCTCGAATACATGCTCCTTTTACATGTATGAATGGTCTATAGTACCGAATGGGAAGTTTCTGCGTTCTCGGAGAGAGAACACTGCGCGAGTGCTCTAAGTGCTATCAGCGCTTCCGTTTCAGTGTTTAAGGAACACTGCTCTCCACCTTGTTTGACACATTCGGCGTCAGTCAGCAAACTTCTTCTCACAGACAACAGAATTCTCGAATCTTGGTCCAAATAGACATCGGTCCGAGTAACCTTACAAGCACTACCGCGATCTTTGAAAGCGTCGGCACTGCGTGGCAGACTGCGGTGGTTGTCAGGCGCCTCATCGAGTGCGCGAGGACGGTTCCTTTCCGCAGCTTTGTTTTTTTGCCCTTTCATCTCATCTTTCCAGCCGCTCCCCGTAGCCAACCGGAGATATATTTTGGCTAAAGCTCTCGTGTATTAACATTCATTTCTCTCTCTCTCCTATATATATATATATATATATATATATATATATATATATATATATATATATACGCACCTTGTTCTTCTTACTCCCTGCACTCCTATGGCCACACGAAAACATCAGAAAAGCGAGTTTTTTTGTCGGGCACGCGCAGTGCTTCTCAATAATAGTGAGTCTGCGATGCGCGCATATACGGCCATCTCGAAAACTAGCTCTGCGCTGTGCGCGGAACTGACGCCCCCTGCGCGGCACGGCACCGCCGATGCCCCTTGAGCAGTCAGTACATGCAGATGAAGCGCCACAGAAACGGGGAGCTTGGACTGCGAGGGGGTGGTCATACCCATGCGCGTGCTGATACGACCTCGACCAACTATACACCGTTTTTAAACAGTCGTCGTGCGTAGGCTGCGTAGAAAAAGCACGGTGTCCTCCGGCCTATGTACGCGCATGCTCTTTCCGTGCGCGACTGGTAACTGTAGACTATATAGACTGCTAAGTTCTGAAAAGTAGCTCACCTGGAGACGAACTCTGCCCCGCGTGTCTTATTTCCACGGATGTATCGCCCGTGGACGAGAGGGACTACGAGAAAGAAATACAAAACAAGCACATTTTGGACGTGGGCACGTCTTCCCCGCGGTGCAAAGAAGCAGGTTTTATTCGAGATCTGAGCAAAGCTTCTGTGTCTTTTCCTCCTCTTCTTTTCCACCTTCCTTTGACTAGAAAGCTGCCAATGTGCAGGAGTACCGAGACTGGTGGTTCTACGGTTCCGGCGCCCCTTTCTTGTGCTTGAAGCCCGTGGCACTGAAACAATGAGAAATAGACACACAGACATGAAAATCAACCCGGCCAAAAATAACGTACAGCGCGAAGGAGAAGGACAGCGATAGACGACATACACAGCGCTGCCATTTCAGCCATAGTGGAACAGCTTCTGAGGCGCACAAAACGAGATGCTCCCGCGTAATCAGGGAACCAGCGGGCTGAAAGACGCAGGTTTGCAGTGCTGCCGTATGTGCATGATGTCTCCCATAGGCTAAAGAAAATTGGGCAGCGTGCAGGAATCACAGTCGTTTCTCAGCCCCGGAAAAATTGGCAAGGCTCTGTAAGCGTGTAAACGCGCCTAAATCGCATCAGAGTTGTTGTTCTGTCGGGCACAGAAAATGTTTGATGACGTACACAATGAATGTAGTCTACCAAATTCCCCTGTCTTGCGGCAGTAAATATGTTGGACAGACAGGCAGGTGCTTAAACGCTCGACTAAGGGAGCACTGTAACAACGTCCGCAGCACTGTACAAGGCCACTTGGGCATCCATTGCCGGGAGTGCGGCTGCGTGCCATTCTTTGAAGATACTGATGTTTTAGTGAGACACAGCTCACAGCTCACCCGGGAAATTGTGGAAGCTGATTTCATCAGAAAACTTGGTAGTATTTGCGTTAGTGCTCCTTCTATCGCGCTGAACCCTGGTGAAGTCACGTATCTAAACAGATAGAAATCGTAATGCTTAATGTTTTTATTTTTTTCAGGTGACCATGCTCTTAGTACAGTGACTTGCTGTTAGAACACCCGATGTGACAGCGCTGTGTATGTCGTCTATCGCTGTCCTTGTCCTTCGCGTTGTACGTTATTTTTGATCATGAATTACCAACTAGCCCAAGCAACCACCCTAGTTCAACCCGGCATTCTTGAAGACCGATGCGGAGGTGTCAACGCACTTTGCAACGACCCCGCGTTGTAGGCGCCAAGGCATGAGACTAGCGCTGGTTTGAGAGCGATGGAGATTACCCGAGTAAAGTGAGGCAATGGCGGATTGCGCTGTCGCTAAGATCTTTTCGTCTCGTTTCGCTCAGGCAAATTTCGTTGAATGAGGATAGGAAGCGGATATACAATAAAAAACAAAACAAAAACAAAAGGCAATTGGGTTAATTGGAATCGACAGTCAAGCTGCCCTTGAGGCGAGCCTACTGGGCTGCGGACGACCCGCGAAATTCCCCCATCTCTAATCCTTTCCCCCAATCCCTACACAGCTGCTGCATTCCCGAAACACTGGCTTATAAGGTCGTGCACATCGCTCACTGAACTCAAAAATGACCTGTACGATCGATGAGTACTTTCAGCTGCTGCGTTCCGAGAGTCTTCAGCAACTGTGCAACTGCACGTTTTTGAGATGTCGTCTGGACAGTGACGAGACTCGATTCTTGTAAAGTCGCGTGGTCACGAACTAAATATTTTCGGATTAAAGTTTGCAAGCCTCGACACCAAGCCGCGCTGTTTCCTGCGGCACGCCAAATATTTTTCAGAGCCCTGAGAGTGCAATCCGCATTCACTTTAGGGCTATCCATCAGTTTTACTTATGGACTTACTCGGACAGAAGCAATGCTGTTGTACCGCATCCGAACAGACTGCGCGTACACCCCGGCTTGGTTATTCAGGACCCGGTGATGCGCTTCCCCGTTCTGTGCCTTCTGTGGTGACATCGCCGATATCGAACATTTCATTTAGATATGCCCGCAGTTCGACACAGAAAAGAAAGCGATGGTCGACAGCCTGAAAAAGAATGGTCTTTCGCACAGGTGTTTTGAAGACATCGTTTTCCGCGGAGGGCCTGCGGCAATCAGGAAGAGGGTGCAACGACTACTGCTTGCCGTTAGGCGAGACACGGGGCTCTTCGACACCTGGTGACACACACAGTGACATTCACAGGAGGCTCGGGCGTAACAATTGCCGGCTATGTATGCCAAGCTAACCAGACTTGCTGCAACACCGCCACCACCACGCGGCAACGATACTCGTACTGCAAAATATGCCCAAATTGACATCCATGGTCAGCCAAAATGACACAGACTTTCTTTTTATCACTATCTTTTGACAACCTCATGTTAATTTGATTCGTCACAATCCAATGAGAATAGATGGCGCTCTTAGGCCATTACTGACCCTTGCGCCATAAAAATCGATACATCAATGCCATTAACCAGAATCGTCTGACACCGTACATCTCGCATGATGGGTACGCGCTCTAAAAACTTTTACAACCTAAGGATGATAATTTGTCCCTTGCCTAACGCCCTTACCCTTAAGGTTAAAGAAAAAGCAATTTTTCTCATATTTCTCAAAAAAACTTCTCTCATATCCGCGATATGAGAGAAGCCTCAGTTGAAAACTGTGTGTTAAATCCGACCACCAGGTACGCGCTTGAATATCTGACACAAGAGTTCGACAGCGATAACTATTAGAGTTGATTTTGTGCGGTTTTCGTGCCGTCCGTCGCAACTATCCTTGTTTTTGCTTGTCACAAAGGATCGCCAAAAAGGAAAACATTTGTCCTCAGTAACGATTCGATCTTACCCTTTAAGGATGAACGTGCCAGCAATGGGGCAAACCAAGCACCCTCTATGCACCCATCAGCGTGTTAAAATGTTTAGAGTGCGCAGAGTTCCACCTGTTGAAAATGTTTAGAGCACAACTGTGTATATAGCGCGGTCCACTGGGTGCAAAAGGTTGCTGCCGAGCCCTGGTTTCGACGAAAAAGGGCGGCGCATTCGGTATGACTGCCACTGCGAGCCCGCTCAGTCCGATAAAACTTTAACATAACTTATTCACATCTGCTAGAAAGGAGAAATGAAAGTACATCCAACGCTATAGAGAGTCTCTGTATAGTGGCTAATTACAACGCCCGCGCGCTCCGGCAGTGATGCATCATTGTCGCACCCAGCAGGAGAGGAGCCCTTAAAGGTGATTAACACCGGCTTTATCGGAAATCCCAATCAGCGAAACAGCGAGAGGGACGCGAGCTCGTATACTGAAGGTGCTGCCCGTCCAGACAAGTCGCGCGGTTGCGTATCACACGCTGCATGTATTGAAAGGCGTGTCACGCGACTATCACGAAGAGGCCGCGATTAGGCTGAAGCTAACGAGGACTATACACACAGCTGCGCGCTGGTCAACGATTTAGAAGAGACGCTGTAACTAGCTTGTACTTACAACCGTTAATCACTAATGTCGCTTCTGCGGTAAGACGAGGAGGAAGCGAAAGGAATTGAGGAATGCGTGGACGTTTTTAACTAGCCTATTTTATCATGCACGTTCGAAATTGCTAGGGAAAGTGCGTCGCATGCAGATAAAACAAACGTCGCGGCGAGATGCATCCTAAATGCATACGCATCTCACCTGCAGTTTCCAGGATATTTTACTTTTCTTTCACTTGCTAGGGTATTTCTTGTGGGAAAACTGAAACTCGAAACTTGTTTTTCGCGCCGGCAGCGCTGTGAAACTTGTCAAAGAGGAATTCTGTTTTATTTATTTATTTATTTATTTACTTATTTATTTATTTATTTATTTATTTATTTATTTATTTATTTATTGTTTCTCATTCCACACTCGCTTTATTACTGCTCATTTTCGTAATTAACAATGCGCTCTGCAGTTCATTACATGCGAAGTTTTTTACATTGTAGAACTCCCAATCAAGACTGATACCAGATTTCTCTGCAACGGCACTAAGAAATGCAAGCGCAGATGTAGAGAAATGTGGAGAAATAGCGATTGCAGGGCTGCCTTTGAGTCACAGAATACAGCCCAGTGATTTGGTGACTTTTGCTGCACATACAGCACTCCGCTACGGAGGGCGGTGAGTTCGGACCCTGTCGATGTTCTGACGTGGCTGATCTTGAACTTTTACAGATTGACATCGACGGAATGAAGACTGCACCAGTAGAGCTTGTTAGAGTCGAAAAGCCGACTGCATAAATATGAACTCTATTGCATTATAAATCATGCAGTATATGTAGAGCGACTTGATTCAGGGCACAAGTCGGCAAGTTGGCAAGCCGCAGCTCATATGAACAATTGGTAGCAGAGATACAATTACGCTACCGTTGAGCAATAGAGAGAGGCCACGACATTGTATTTCGGTTGCTACCTGGACACTGCAACATCAGTGGCAATTATAGTGCCGACAAAGTGGCCCGTGAGCCATATGGAGAATGTGAAAGCACCTCGATATCATTGTCGAGAACGGATGCAGCGCGGCACCTCAGCGGTCTTGCCCATATTAACTCAAAGAAAATAGAACACACTGGAGTTCACTAACCGGCGCCTATGGGCCATGGACCCATACATGAGATTAAAACTTTTACACATCTTTAACCTACGGGAAGAAACGTTACTGTGCGGCCTGCGAGTATAGTTTCATTCACAAACGCCTACTCATTCCTAATAGAATGGAGAACAGTCCTAGTTGCAGCAAATGGGGTGTCGAAGAAACGACCAAACATCTCCTGTGTGACTGCCCCACATACGAAGACGTGAGGATTGCCTTTCGGACAGCTTTGGGGCTCTTAGATGACAGGCCTTTCACAGAGGGAAGATCTTGGGCCCGTGGCCTCGTGCGTCTGCTATGCGCAAGGCCACAAACGCGCTGCTGTGTTTCTTGAAATGCGCCAGCCTGTATGACCGCCTGTGACTGTCTCAGCGATGAATGCTTGTGTGTGTAACAGTTCAAACTGTGAACTCTTTTCTTCCTTCTCCTCTTTCAATCCCCTTTCGTCAGTGCATGCAGGGTAGCCTATACTGCGCTCAGCCTGGTTAATGTCCCTGCTGTTCCCTTATAATTTCTCTCTCTCTCTTTCTCTCTCTCTCCCTCTCTCTCTCTCTCTCTCTCTCTCTCTCAAGCACAGGAAGAATATCGCTCGGGACACGGATGGGAGAAGCCGAGCAGTCTGCATCTGCGATGGAAACAATAACGACATTAGCGCGATCGCCTGTGAATGTTATCATTGCTATTATAATGCGGTGCGTCTCACGCTTAATGCTTATGCGCACGCATAATGAGACACACGTACGAATGACGCAACGGACGTTGCGTCATTAAACGTTGTCGCTGGATTGAACGGGAAGAGCGTGCGCCTCCGGCTATCTATATATAAACGGAATTGTCAGAGACAGATCGTCTTGAGCATGCGCGAGTTTTCTTAGAAATATATCTTAGCGCGATTCCCACGCGTTCATGCAGCACATCGGCGTAATCCGATGAGTGGAATGAATGTTATTGAATAGGGAGAACAATAGAATCTCATGCTAAGTACGCTAGAGGCAAACGCGCTGCAGTGTCTGCGTGGCGTGCCACGCTTTCTCTACGCCTCATCCGGAATAAGAATGATGCGTACTGTGCTTCATCGCTTTGGTCTAAACATCGCTATTTTCGGCTTCGAAAACCTTCTGGCTTCTTATTTTACCGTAATCTGTGATCGGAAAATAATTTTATAGCAATGATTGGCATGGTTTCTGTAATCATTGTGCACCGTGCAACGCAGGTGAACCACTAGAAACAATAAAAAAAGCCACTGCCTTTCTTGCCCGCGAAACTTCATAAAAAGCGCGGAAAAATCCTCAAACTGCGCATAATTCCCACAATGGTTGAAGGATTACAGTGCTAGACTTCACTTTAGCAATCCTATAGTGTGAATATGAAGCTGTATACGAGGCATGGAGGCCGCAATTGGAGAAGCGTCGCGGCCACGCTCACGTCCAAAACAACGCGTGCCAACAGTTTCCAATTACTCAACGCTTGCCGTGCGACAGCATATCGCCTCAACAGTAAATCTATTGCTATTACTAAAAGGGGTCACGTACAGGAAACAGTTCAGAGACACTACATTAAATGAAGCGCTGATACAAGCGCTGTTATCGTCAAGAATGTCATGACATTCGCGGAGAATCCCTACCGGATGGCGTTGGCATTTTTTTTTTATTTGCTCAGTGAAACAGCCGACGTCCTGGCTGTCATTGGTCCGCCATTGATGACAAGACCAAAATGCCACAATTCAAGTAAATTAATTAAGTTCTCGTCTTTTTACGTGTCAGAACCACGATCTATAATTAGAGTTACGGCGTAATGTGGGACTTCGAATTAATCTGGACCACCTGGGATTATTTAACGTGCATTTAAAGCTAAGCACACAAGCGTTTTTTTTTTCTTTGTTTAATTTCACGCCTTTAGAAACACGGCCAACGTGAGCGGGTTCTAACCCGCCACCTCGAAATCAGCAGCGCAACGCCATAACCACTGCAATACCGCGGCGGGTCGCCACAGTTTACCACCTCTATTTTTATTCAATAGACCTCTCTCGACTTCAATGCAAAATCAACGCGAATGCGCGTACCTTCGAGCTTAGATGGTCGACAGCATCACAGATGCAGGCAGGCACAGCATGCTCGAGTGACAGCAGAATCTGGAAGTGATACCCGATTCCTACAGATGACCAGCGAAACACTTAGTTTTTTTTTTCTTTCATAACCTTAACTGTAGTATAATCAGGCTTAGTATCGCGCCGCCACTACACCATTATCTACCAGCCCCGCTCGCGAAGCGAAGAGTTTATAGACTCGTATCAGACCAGTCCGCAGCATAGAAGTAAACGACAGCGAGAAACCGCGCACAAAAGTGAGATCGAGCCAGGGGCGCACTCTCGATGTGCGCACAGAGGTCACGTGGCGCACAAGCCCTCGCAAGGCGATGGCGCGGCGCAGGAAAGTGCGAGACGCGCTTTCCCGACGCCAGCGTGCATGCACACAGAGGACTGGCTTACGTGATGGATCACCGCAACCTCGCATGAAAGGGGGGGGGGGGGGAGGGGGGGGGGGGGGTAGAGGGAAGAGGAAGATACCCAAGGATATTCTAATGGAAATAATGGGGCAGCTGTGTTATGAGAATGGAGGTCCAGTAAACAGAATATATATATATAATGTGTGTGTGTGTGTGTGATTATGCACAAGCCAAACGAACAAAGAAAGCAAAAGACGTTACGGCTTCAGAACTTCAGCAGTCACTCCCAGTATATAGAGAGGTAGGTTAGTTTGTGAAGAAACAGCAAAATAGGAGCAGAAGGAGGGAGGGGGGGCTTGAGAGAGGAGTCGAAGAGAGACGTTGCGAGCGACGTGTTATATAGACGTTACGCGTACGTCACGCTTGGCAACGTCCAACAACGCCTCGATCCGCAATTCTCTCATATATGTTTAACGTTGCGGCAGTGCGTAGGTGGGCTTCTGCTATACAGACGTGCGTATCTCTGCATTGCGTACTCTGCCGAACAAAAAAAAAAAG
This sequence comes from Dermacentor albipictus, assembly GCF_038994185.2. NCBI lineage: Eukaryota > Metazoa > Arthropoda > Arachnida > Ixodida > Ixodidae > Dermacentor > Dermacentor albipictus. The sequence continues at coordinate 6,375,425 of NW_027225567.1, read as the reverse complement.
GGGGGGGGGGTGAAGAGGAAGACGGCTTCCCAGCTTGGACGTTCGCTTTCGTCATTGGCCGAATAAGCACTCTGTCCTGCACACATCTGCACCTGCACCGCGTACATATATAGACGTATATACAGTCGACTGTGGCTTGCCACGCAGCATGCTGGTTTCGTTATATTCCGTTTCATTCTTGCGATCGTTGAGTATACTTTTTTTTTTACTTTTCTGGTGTCGTCCTTTCTTTGAACGCGTGCATTTATACGCCACAGATGTTGTGATCGCATCATACAGTCCTATAAGATGTACAAAATGGCTCAAAGATTCTGCACGCGATTACATTTTGGGCCAGAATATTCAGGAGACCTCAGAACTGCTCTGAACGCGATAACCTCCTCAGCCACATAGGTAGAAGCAACGCTTGTTCCGAGCGAAGGCTGCAAAACAATAAAGGAATATATGCATGGAAGGAAAATAACGCTGAATGCGAGTGGTGCACTCCGAAAATGAAAAGCGACGGCACACATGTCACGTTTGTGCGAATCATAATACGAAACACGATCGTTTTCGTAGAAGCTCAACTACCGAGTCCAATCTCTCCAAATTTCGGCAGCTATTAACCGTCCACTTGAACCTACAATAGCCACTTTCCACGCGCTCCTCTCTCGGCTATCCGTGCTGCTGGTACTACTGCGTCGTTTCTTTTTTTTTCGAATTTGTTCTGTTTGCATTGTATTGATTACCTAACGTCTCCTGCCACTTTGTTATTCTTATTGATTTTTGTTCTGCTTTTGTATGAACTTCTTACACCGATGTAACCCCCACCCCTTATGTAATATCCCTGTTGGGATATTTAAGGGAATAATAAATGATGATGATGATCATCATCATCATGATCTTGGATGGTAAGTTCAACTAAGTGCCGCCTCTTGTGTGTTCCTCTATCTAATAACACAAGATCATACCCTCCTCTCTCTCCCTGTGATCTTTGCTTTCCCCTTTCCCATTCCCCCGGTGTAGGGTAGCCAACCGGACGTTATTCTGGTTAACCTCCCTGCCTTCTTCTTTTCTCTTTCCTCCTCCTCCACACATAAGCTGATTGATAACTTGCTCACAATTTGTCAACAAACAAACAAACAATTCAGTACTGTCACTGCAGGAGCACCCGTGATAGCACAACACACACACACACAGATATATATATATATATATATATATATATATATATATATATATATATATATATATATATATATATATATATATATACGCACACATTTGCTCAGTGGCTATGGTGTTGGGCTGCTGAGCATGTGGTCGCGGGATCGAATCCCGGCCACGGCTGCCGCATTTCGATGGGGGCGAAATGCGAAAACACCCATGTACTTAGATTTAGGTGCACGTTAAAGAACCCCAGGTGGTCGAAATTACCGGAGTCCTCCACTACGGCGTGCCTCATATTCAGAAAGTGGTTTTGGTACGTAAAACCCCATAATTAATTAATTAATTAATTCACACACACACAATTATAAACACGCACTAGAAATGGCTTCAAAATTGACAGCGATCTAAAATTTCTTATTGCGTTTTTCCCCTATTTCTCCTACCTTGGGGAATCTGTTCCATGTTTCATTGAAAATAGAAGACAATGTGAAATTAGTCTCTATACGGCAAACTGCTTTACCGGAGAACGAATTTTTAAACGGTCGGCGATAATATGGGACTGAAGGGCATAATAAACATAGCGCGTTATGCGACGGGTCTGAGTATTTTTGAATCAGTTGCGCTGAGTGTTCGTAACGGGTGCAGCGCTCAGAAGACAGCCACGCGATGAGCGTGAAGAAAAAGGAGGCAGACGGGCCACTGACTCGAAGCACAAGCCTGTGTATTTAGTTATAACGTTCTGTATAAGCAAACATTGGAGGTCCGTGTGCGCTCACTCTGTGAAACATCTGCGCGCTGCAGCACCCATATATAAGCGCGGGGTTATTTCTTAGCAGCAGCAATATTAGGCGAGTGTTAATGCACGCCATCATCGCGGTACAAATACGTCAAGCCTTTGCTTCTCATCAGGATGGCTGGAGTTTGCCTTTCCTCAGCGTTGAATAATTGAACAGAAAAAAAATAATAATTCAGTGGCGATTTAGCGATAAATGCGAGAGTGCGTTAGCATTACGTCGCACCGCTTTTAGGTCCCGGGTAATTGATTTTATACGGCGTTCACCACAATGCAAAGTGTTGTTCAGGAGCTCATTCGACACACGTCCTGCCCTCTTCGAGGAGCTAAGTGCAACTGATGGTGGTCCGGAGAGCAGACCACCATCAGTTGCCATATATATATATATATATATATATATATATATATATATATATATATATATATATATATATATATATATATATATATATATATATATATATATATATGTGTGTGTGTGTGTGTGTGTGTGTGTGTGTGTGTGTGTGTGTGTGTGTGTGTTTGTGTGTGTGTGTGTGTGTGTGTGTGCACCACGTGGCCGGCTTCACACACTTCACACGTATGCACTTTTTTTCCACTTCGACACTCCTAATGCGAGCGCTTAAAAAAAAACCTAAAACAGAAACATGCGTGAGCCTTTGCAGCGGGTAGCAATCCTTGTACAGTTCATAAATGGGTCGCACGATCCATGAGTAAAAAAACTCGACGATCGGTCGATGCAAAGCTCGCTGTAAGTTAATGCCGTTCGACTGACACAATTAAAGCTGCTTTCGCGTAGAAATGTTCGTATATCTTTGTTAAAGATCGCGGGATCACTATACCCTGTGCGGCGCGACAACTTCGTAGGCAGCAATAAGAGGCAAATGTTATATTGACGCTTAGCGGTATACTTATCAATATAGGGTTTGGTCACCCTGTGAGCACCCGAAATCAAAGAAGTTTGTAAGTGCCTGAAGGTTTTCTTTTTACTGACAATTAAATAGTCTTCAGCATAGGAGATAGCTACGTGCGTGTACAGGTAATCTATATAGTTGCCTTGGGCGAAGGAATTATTTGCTCAATTTGATGTTCCTATAGTACGATATGCAGGCCTTCGCGTTTTTTAGGAAACAGCTTCGGATTACCTTTCCCGAGACTATTTTTCGTCCTACTCCTCTGAACACTACAAAAGAAAGAAAGAAAGAAAGAAAGAAAGGAAGAAAGCCTGTAAAGGGCTTTCAGAACTATGTTCAGAAGTGTTAGACTGGCGCCGACAGTTCTGTAATGCCGAGAGACATAAATCCTACAGTGCATTGCACGTTTACCAACGTATAAGTAGCACCGCAACCACTGCTCACAAAGGGCTGGCGTTGACGACATCAAGAACTGAGGTGCACAACGCCCGTATATATATATATATATATATATATATATATATATATATATATATATATATATATATATATATATATATACGCCGCCATATAGACTCGCTTACGGGCCTATACTAGGCGTAAAAAGTGTACGGACGTCGGAATTTGGCAAAAAGTTTCATATTTACAGAGCCTGGGGATGCAGCCTGTGAGATACGTATTTTATGCCCGTACTATGTACTATGTTATACACGCGAGCTACAGAGCGTTGCACTGTTTTTCTCGCTATACGGTCACAACCCGCTCGGTTGCTCAACGTTCTTTCACATCCCGCGGTTGGCAAGCTTTTCACGCCCACCGTATGCACGTTTTCGAGCAAACTGGACCAACGAGGGGCAGAGAAAAGAAACCGTGTCACAATTAGAGTTAATTCACTAGGCCTCCATTCAAATTGAGCATATATAGACATGAATACCGTTTACTTATTTGTTATTCTTTATTTTTTTCTTTCTGGTAGCCGCTATGTGCCCAAACGAGAAAACCACAGAGTTAGAATGAGAAACATAACCATCGAACAGAGTGTATTGCTGTGCTAGTTTATATGTCATGTTAGTAAAAAAAACTAATAATAAAGTCCGCGTGTTGCTCTATATACACTCACCTACAAGGAATGCAAGTCCCCATAGCGACGCACAATTTTTGATCAAGTTAATTATTGTCGAAGTTGTGTGGCCCACATGTAAAATGTTTGCTCGCAGGTGTACTTCAACTAAACCAGAATACGCTATGTAATCCCAGCGTTCGTCTCTGTCGCCTCGTTAGTGCCTGTCCTCGTTTTGTTCTTTTTCTAGGCTGGTATGTTTTTTTTTATATTGATAGTGTAAATGTGATCACTGGGGTGCGCAGCAATCATATTCCATCTTTCAGTTATTGCAAAGTACAGCGTGTTCCCAGAAGATACGTTTCTACGGGCGTCACTTCGATTATAGTCGTCAGTAGGTGACTGGTCGAGTTACCGACGTAGCAAGTGCATACTAAGGCGAGCGCCAACGTAAGCCTTCGTAAGCCTTGTGATCTAGCATATACGTACTACACATGCCAGCGGTTGTTGTTGTTGTTGTAGCCTGTGATGCGTGTGGCGCCTACCCACGATGGGGGATTGGCCAAGAAATGGGTGGATTATTCGAAATTGTTTCCTAATGTTTAGCATAAGTTTCCTAATAGCTATTGAAATAGCATTTAATAGCGCAGAATTACCTGTTAAATAAAATCAGGAAGGTCATATTGAATGAGTAATAATTAATTTAAAAGTAAAAATAAAAAATAAAAAGAAAGGAATTTGGCAGGGCATTCGTTTAGATTCCGTAAGAAATGTTCGGACAGCGAAGCATGCATCCCTGTGGCTGAATCCCAAAGTGGACGCTCCGAACGAAAGAATTGCAGGTTCTGTCAAGTCCAGGCCAATTCTTCGAAAAGGTATTTCCAGCCACCTTTTTCTAACCGCAGTAAAGCGGCGACAAGATAGAAGAAAGTGGTGTATCGTCTCCTCCTCATTACAAAAAGAGCAGAGGGGGGAGGGAATGGTTCCAGCCGCGCTTTCTTTTTTCTCCACTTTTGTTCGAATATGCAATAATAATTTGACTCCTTTGTGTGGCTGTAAAAAAATCAGTTTTAGTGATAAGCAAGTATAAATAAATAAATAAATAAATAAATAAATAAATAAATAAATACACTCTTCAGCTCATTCAGTATCATTTCGGGCCTATTTTGGCGCGAGCAGCTTCACGTTCAATATGCATAAAATGTGAACAAAAGGCGAGCCTTAACGCTTTAAGCGAAACGGAGACATTCCTCGGTTATATAATCGCGCCACGTGAGATGGAATCAAGCAGGCAGGGTATGCGAAACATCACGCTTATTCAAGCGGGGCCTTTATATACGCGTATTACGGAGTGTCGACAAATTTTTCATCGTGTATAACATGACCGGCGAGAGCTCATTTGCGCCGCACGTGTACCCAGCGCTAAACGCGGTCTATACACGAAAGGTCAAGAAAGAAAAAAATGTAAAATTAATGGCCAGATAGCCTCGACCGCGGCTTCAATTAATAGAGCTACGCCATGCATCATCAGACACACGCGAGAGACGCGCGAGTGAAAAAAAGAAATACATATTTCGTGGTTATTCGCGAGCCTGTGTATGTATTTATAAACGCTGCAGCGTCGCTGATTGCGCTAAACGGTTGGCGTTATACCATTGCCCCACACAGGCATTCGATTCCTTTGGGTGCGTCGCGGGCGTGGAGTGCGTACACCTATAATTGGTCGGCGAGATATCGAGAAGGTGCGGCGAAGGGTAATTTATTTCGACGCAGCGCGTCTGACAGTTGTACATTTTCTTTTTTTTTTTGTTTCTCTTCTTTTCTTAGATCCGCCCGTATAAGGGGCGGCAGGACGCCTGACTCGGTTAAGAAAGTACAAAGCGCTGACGTTTATAGGATCCGATTACGGAGATATTAATGTCGACGTACGCTGCTCGATAAGGTGTATAAATTAGCTGTCAGTGAGGAACCAACGCTCCCATGTGCGTGTGAAAGAAACAGTGATAAATAAAAAAGAGAGCAGCAGGTTTAGAGATAAGAGACGTAAAAAAATAATAATAATAAAGTGCGAGAGAACAAGCTGGCGGGAAAAAGACGTAGTAGGCAATATTGACCCGCTTAAATGCCTAATTAAAGCAACGAGACCGGCGAAAAGTGTTCGCACGGAACGGGAAAAAAAGGCATGTCGAATGCGCGCGCATTTCGCGCTGGCGCGGAAGCATGCATCGCGTGACTCACACCTTTCTAGCCAACATCGGGAGTCGCGGTCTCAGGTGCGGCTCAGGTCGCATAGTATATGTATAGGGGCCAAATGAATTCGTCGCGCCTCTTCACACATAGGGTGTTTCACTTAACTTGAGCCAAACCTTAAAAATATGCAAATGCCACGTAGCTGGGCGGAACCTGCTTGCCGTCGCTTGCAGATACTCAGATTATTTCTTGCATTCTGTCCAATCAGACGATGAGTGCTAATTAATTAATCAACTTCTCAAATATTATAATTCTAAATGAAAAGTGTCAGGGAGAAAATTCTCGCACAATTGCCGCACGTCTGGCCGCTGTAGGGGTTGGAGTACGGACTTCGGGATGAAAACCAAAACTTGGGAGGGATTTATTCTACATTATATACAGGGAGGTGAGCGTCAATTACCAGTAGTACAGTCATTACGGGCCGGCAGCAACTCGGACGCTGCGGCCCGCGGCAAGAAGTTCGAGAGAGGTGAATCAGGGAATCAGGGCATATCCCAGAATGCTCGGGTCTCTCTGGAAGGCTTCTTATAAGCCCTTCGAGCACTGTAAGTCACGTCATGTTTGACCAATGGGAGAGTCCGCTCCGATGACGCCACTTTCAGCCAATGGTAGGCGCCCGTGTCGCGGTGTCGCACCTGGCGGCTCTCTGCGGTCTTGCCTCGCAGACTGGCAATCCACTTCTAGGCTGGAGAAGGAGGGGGCTGCTCATGCTCCATTGTCGGAGGCCCACCTGCTAATCCCGGCGGCACCTGACCTGGGGGCCGCAAACTTGTTTGCACGTGCGTCCTCTGGAATGCGCTTTCCTGCTTCTGCATTCCTCAATTAGCTGTGCTGTCATCCGATGTGGTCTGGGGAACTCGAAGTAATCGCAGGAAACAGCTCCATATCTAACACCGCTCGCGACAATTGTGCGTGCATTCGCGTTCTTCTTTCACGCTCGGCGAAAACACTTTTATGTAGCACGTATCGAGTAACAGAAAGCTGTATCGGCAGCGTTTCGTGTTGCTCTAGAATTTTCTCGCTGACACTTTTAATTTAGAATTATAATATTTGAGAAGTTGTTTAATTAATTAGCACTCATTGTCTAATTAGACAGAATGCAAAAATAATCTGAGTATCTCCAAGCGACGGCAAGCAGGTTCCGCCCAGCTACGTGGCATTTGCATATTTTTAAAGTTTGGCTCAAGTTAAGTGACACACCCTGTATGTGTGAATAAGCGGGCGTCATTTCGTCGGTCTGCACTTTTCTGACAGCGTTCTGTGTCGATTTCGCATTAATCGACCGATTCTGCGCTGTGTCTATAACAAGCTTAAGTGCCCAAGAAAGAAAGAAAATAACTGACCTGCCTCGAGGACGAGAGTTCTATTAAGGGTATATACAGCTCGACAGTTCGCATACATGTAACACATTCAACAGTCATATCAGGCGTAAAAGTCAGAATGCGTTTTCTTTTTCGTTTTTTCTACAACACTGCGCACGTATGCTATCACATTGAATCAACGCGCAGCACGAAATCACCAGCATTTATGGGAGTATTTCCTACAACACGGTTTCGACTTCACTGTTGAACCTACTGGGTGTTTCACGAACTGCGTTAGAATCTGCTTACAAATAGGGACGACGCGATAATTCAAAGAATTCCCTTTTGATTGCTTTTACCACAGAGACATACATATGGAGATGGCTTGATGTAGTAGCTAGTCAAGTATTTATGAAAATTAGACTAATAACTTTTCCAACCAAAAAAAGCTTTTGCGATTGATTCCAATTAATGGAAGACTCAATTGAAGCGTGCCATACGAGGAGCTCATAACCATTTCGAGAATTGCAAGAACTTGACGCTGCAATTTTTACAGTGTACTGAACTACGGCCAGTCTCACGCAGAAAATCGTAACTGCCCAGCCGAAGTACGCATCTGTCGCGCCCTTAGTAGATGCCCATAAGTGACGTCCCCGCTTGCGCCTCCGTGGAGGGCGAGAATCAAGCGAGCGTCCTTATCAAGTCACGGTCATCGTTCGCTTCACGTTTGCCCGACGGTGAGGCGCAAGCGGTGACGTCACTTATGGGCATCTACTAAGGGCGCGACAGATGCGTACTTCGGCTGGGCAGTTACGATTTTCTGCGTGAAATTGGCCAGAATCCATTATGCTGCAGAAAATTAGCCGCGTAAACGTCTTGGAATCTTGGGTGGCGCGCTTCAAGTCTTCCATTAAAAACCGCTCGGCTCTCTTACGTAAAAAGTTAATTAGTCTGACTTGCATAATTACTTGTCTGTTTACTACACCGAGTAATTTTCAGCGTATGCTTCTGCGGTAAAATCAGCCCAGAGGAGGTCATTTGATTATCTCACCTTCCCTATATGTATACTAAGCCCGAAGGCCCGTGATCGAATCCCGGCCACGGCGGCAGTATTGCGATGGGGGTGAAATGAGAAGAAAGAAAGAAAGAAAGAAAGAAAGAAAGAAAGAAAGAAAGAAAGAAAGAAAGAAAGAAAGAAAGAAAGAAAGAAAGAAAGAAAGAAAGAAAGAAAAAAAAAGGAAAACGGTCGTGCACCGTGCATTGGGTGCCCGTGAATGAACCCCAGGTGGACGAAAATAACCTAGAGTCCCCCACTACAGCGTGCATCAACCTGAAATCGTAGTTTCGGCACGTAAAACCCCCGAACTTTTTTTGATTATTCAAAGATTTCATCTTGCATATTCTTGTAAAATTTCAAGCGCATTTCGTGAAACACACAGTATTTACTTTATCCGTATATTGTATACAGCGATCGACATGACAGTAATGGCATCTTAAGAATGACGCTAAAACAGATCCTCAGCAAAGAAGAGTTGGCAGAACGAGGTCGTAAACGGTCGTAAAAAGAAATTGTATAACGTGAAGAAAATGTTTTGCCATATATAGCACCAAGGAGGCGCTAAAATATGTCTTCTGTAACTTGGGGAGCAGTGAAAACGCCATTTTTTTTTCGTTCTTTTAGTTTACGTAATGAACCACTGTCTCGTTACGCCGGGCTTGGTGCATCTCCTCAAGGAGCCGAAACCGAAAACTCTCAGTGGAAAAGCCTCGAAAATAAAAAAATAAATAAACAGAGAGTGTGTTGAAGAAGTCATTATTACACTCTACGTTAGCAGTGATAGTCATATCAATAAAAAGAAGCACAAACACACCGAACAAAAGCCGAAATTTCGTCATTAAGAACCGTTTACATGTCGACAGTCGACACCCCTGCGCATTGAAATCGTTTCCACCGCTATTTATCGGCTCGTTCTTTCAATGGCAGCTTCCTTTGCCCACCTTTATTTTCAAAGCCTATCTCATTCCAGCAAAATTCAGTGATTAATTAAGCATATACATACCGTTTGGTTTCGTCCACATCCTGTTCATCGTCGGGACATGCATACACAGCGGCCTCGTCAGAGCCGTCATCATCTTACAATATGGTGACGGCTAGTGCAACCCACTCAGGCGGACCGGCCAGAAATTGGGCGGTATAGGAGGCTTTGCGCATATTTGTTCTTATTCTTTTGCCTTTTCTCTATACCTTCTACGTCAAACTTTTTTTACCCTCCTTCTATTGCTCGGCATCATTTACGTGACTATCCAACGAAAGCTAGAAGAGACAGTGCTTCAACTGCTAGAGCATGTAGTGCCGACAGCGAGGGATAAGAGAGAGAGAGAGGTCATTAGGGAAAGGCAGGAAGGTTATCCAGGCTGAGCCCGGTAGGCTACCCTGCACTGGAGAGGGGGATTTAAAGATGAAAAGGAATATAGAGGTTCCCACTTTCTACTTTTACACACCCAAGCATTCATCGCTGAGTCACTCAGAGGCGGTCATAGAAACTGGCGCATTTCAAGAAACGCACCAGCGCCTTTGTGGCCTTGCACATAGCAGACGCACGAAGCCACGGGACCAAGATCTTTTCCTCTGTGAAAGGCCTGCCATCGCATTTCGCGTGCGATGTTTGTGGATTCGGTTCCCACCTGCGGCAAGTTGTTTTTTCATACACTTTAATTTCCATTAATTTATCGTTTCTTCATTCCAGTTATTAAGCACAAGTAATTTCCCCTATGTTGTCCTTGGTGTCAGTGTTTGTTGGCTTCTCATGATATGACTATATATATATATATATATATATATATATATATATATATATATATATATATATATATATATATATATATATATATATATATATATATATATATAAACTCTCCAGGACCGTTATATCGGCCCAAGACGTGGACATTCTGCAAGGACATGGTTCTGGCCATGGGTTAACGGTAAAGACATGCTTAACTTACGGCAGAGCTTCCGTGTTGGGGTATAGTTAGCCGTATGTATACACACCACCCTTCCTTACAATATATTCCTCAAGCTGGCCTCGAGCCACACATATCGCTTAAATAGTAATTAGAAGCTGTAGGCACTCCTGCCTCTATGCAAGCGATGACTGGTCCTGTCGGGAGCGAAACAGTTCAATATGGCAATGATACCGCTAGGCCATACTTATCGCTAGGCCAGTGTGGACAACGCCATACTCGAACAAAAAAAGAAGGAAAGCGTGCGAAACAACGGAAGGAAAAGGCGAGGACAAGCGCTATGTTTATTTATCGATACAAATACCGGTAAATTCATAGGCTGTGACATAAAACAGAAGCCCGTGGATATTTCTGCACGCCCATGTACTTACGCATGTTTATTGTTCTACGTATAGCCCGTATTTACTGACACATGTTGAGGAAGAAAAAAAAAAAGACAGAGCGCGTGAAGTTCTCGTGCTCATGTCTTCGTCGCCGTTGGTGGTGTTTCTCGAGTTTTCGTGGCGTTTTAAAAAGCCATTTCATTGTTATTTTCAAACATGAGCGCGACCGAAAGGTGGGCGAGTTTAATTGTATGTGTATCCTGCATAAAAGAACTATAGACAGAAAAAAGCGAAGTTTAGGCTAAAATTTATCATATCTTCATGTTTGAAATTAGATTGGAGCGCAATAAGACGGGGACATGTACAGATAGGGAAGCGTGCGCTTATGTTGTGCGCTTCAATCTACTTTCAAACGTGAACGTCAACGAACTAGCCGAACTCGCTGTATTATTGCATGTATGTCATATTTGCCATTACCTTAAAGGTGCTGCTTTGCCTCGTTCTTTCCTACAGCTACATGTGCAGCATGTGTCATCGCAAACATCGCCAGCCTAATTTAAGTCCACTGCAGGATGAGTGCCTCTCGCAGCAACCTCCGATTGTCCCTGTCTAACGTCAGCTGGCTCAATCCTGTATATGCCTCCCGATGTCCTATAACCTCGTTACAGCACCTCGACTACGTTTGCCTCTTCTTTGCACTCATACTGTTACTCTAATGCACCACTGGTTGCCTTATCTAGGCGGCTTATATGCGCAATTTTACGCAACATACTTATGCAGGCGGTAACAATTATTATTATTTACTTTGAAGACATGTACACTATTGACAGACAGAAAGAGAGCGAGAGAAGAAAAAAGACAGATCAGGAGCAGGCTGGCAACTGCCACCGCGGAATGGGCACAGCGCCTGCCTGTATTACTCTTTAGGAAGGGAGGGATGCAAACAAGAAATAAAAGCCGGAAACAGGGAATGTAAAAAAAAAGATAATATGACAGATCAAATTATTGGGTACCGCTTTCCTTGAATAACGTGCACGACAAATTAATTTTTCTCTTCAGTTATAGACTTGATGAACCAACAACTAAATGCCGAAGCAAGCCGTTGCGCTACTCCTTAATTTATTGCTTGTTTAAGAGTTGTAGCTTTTCAGGTAGCATCGTTTCTCTGTTCCTTATGTGAATAATGAAAGGATTTTCCTTATTTTCATACCAGTTGATATTACTAGAGTACTTTGATCGCTTTTTGAATTTTGCATTGTCTTGACATCGTGCACAAAACGTGATTGTGATAATGGGCTGATTTATTCAGCTAATTGAAATATATTTTTTTATTACAGTACACTTTTTCTTTGATCAGAGAGCTCATTGCCGTGTAAGGTTTTATTTATTAAACCTAGCACACCTGAGTGTAGGTAGCATTTACTTATGTTCTTTTATTTGCAGAAGCAAGTGCGTATCAAATCTAAAGCGAACTGTATGAAACGAACACACACACAAGAAAGCGCGCGCGCGACGGGGCAAACAAGCACAATTAGAGGGAACGCCTGTCATTCCGAGATATTTTCAGCATCTGTGACTGCAGCATAACACCAGAGTTGACGTTAGGCTAAAAAAAAAAAAAACTGGCTGTGGCTTAGCTAAGGTTAAGCCCAGGATGCGAAGCATACTAGCCTTTATTTTAACGCGACAGCGTTAAGGAGCTCGTGTCGCAGAAAAGCCGGTGTCGTCGGAGTCGGCTCAGGCGTGCGGCGCTTGCTCAGGCGCACATTTCGTTGTCGCGCCGAACGCTGCGTTGCTCGACGCTCACCGCGTCCGATGCGGGGCGCGTAGTCACTGCGCCGTAGCAAAGCCACCTAGAAACAGCCTCTGTAGCACACCGCAACCTTCGCTTCTCATTCCAACGAGCAGCTCTGTCTCCAGGAGGCATCTCACCTCGTGAGTGTCTAGCAGAGGCAAGCGCAGCTGCTTATATTGGCGGCGAGGAGTTACGGAGTCGCCATCTATCGGAAGCGCCTCGCTGGCGTAGTATGAGGGATCACGTGGCGCGCTCCTCATAGGTTTTGCTGTCAGCGCTCACTGAAAACACCACGCGCGAGCTCTCCCGGACATTTCTGTAAGTACTTTCGAAACGAGAGAAATTTCTTACTGTCTAAATAATAATCTTGGACAAACTGAAAGCACGCAATCACTTACAGACGCTATCTCTTTACCGAATACGTACAGTCAACGCCACTGCGCGCGGTCACCGCGATGGAGTCTCCCGAACCGGCTTCTTGCGTGTGAGGTAGGTAAACACTGAGAGCAAACTATGTGAAATATGTTCTCATAGTGTTTGTATAACTAAATGGAGCGTTTTAGAACGAAGCCTCAATGCAGCGATCGCGCAGATTCGCAGCGACCGACTGCGCGTCTGCTTGCTTGTCCGCGCACTGTTTCGCTTTCTCCGCGCGCACGTTTTCGCACCATGTCATGAGCTTTAGGCCGCAGAATATGAGCATTTGACAGTATACAAGCAACCATTGTTGCGTGGGCGCTATCAGAGCTGTTCAAAAATAATTTCATTGTAGAGACTTCGACGCCTACGGGGACTGTGATGTGCCGTCGCGACGATTCAATCTTTTTTTTTCTTCTAAATTCTTTGACCTTTCAATACTATTTCTCGAGTTGCGTCGCACTGCATGTTTATCGGTGCACTCAGTGTGCAATTTCCCTCTGCTCCTTTTTTGTAATCCAGTGCATTAATTCATAGCACAAACATGACCATATGCCATGCTTTTTTTTAAATGTGCTTCTTACCGCTGCCTTTCCACTCCACTGAACTTGCCAGTATCTATAGCATCGACAAGTTCATACACCAAACCGTCATGACATTAGTCGGGCAGCGGATTCGGGCGAGCGTCTCAGTGCGCGTTTTCAGAACATCGCAGACCGGGCGCCATAGCAGAAATCTTCCTCGCGTCTGTGCTTGCTGCATACCCAAGTTGCAGCCGATGACTGTTTGCCGGTTTTATGTTTCGCGAGCCAAGCTTCACGCAGTTTCTTGTCCTGCGGCTACGTGTGAATAAGGCTGACACCGGCCTACGTTACGTGCGTCCGGCCCTGCGGCACCGAGCAGTAGCCTACCATGTTGCGCGCCTTCAAAGGCACCCACTACCTATTGTAGTGCTTACAAGCGTTGTAAAGGAGACAATCGAAGCGGGAAAATTTCGCCACTAAATGGGGACCGCAGCGTTCGAGGGAATTTAAACTCGTTTTCAGCTCCCTTCGGCGCGCCCGAAGCAGCCGACGCGGCCACTATGTCCACGTGATCCCTCCTAGCACGTCACGCCGACGGTGGCGCCAGCTTTTCCAGTGGTGGAGCTCGAGGCCAATACCGCCGCGACGCCGCGAGCGACGGCGCGAGTTGGAGCCCCGTTTCGCCTCTGTCGTGACGTCACGGTGTCACGTGGTATTGAAGGCGACACCGCCGCGCCTGAGGAGCTGGGTTGAGCTCTAGTAATATGCTTCGCATAAAAAAAAAAATCACTGCCCAAGCATTTTGCACAGATGATTAACCAGCGGAGCTGAAACGTGCGGTCCCAGTGTTTGTCACTCGGTTAATCCCGACGGTTCATTAAACGACGGCTTGGTAGGCTGCCGGGTCCTCGATACGCAGTTGCTCCTTGCGCTCGGCTGCACAAGCCTGATCTTGTACCCGGGCTGCAGCATCGGCACGGCGTAGACGAGCTCGTTCCCGGTTCTGCTCGCGGCGCTGCTAATCGAAAGCTGCCTGCTCCTCATGCGTACGTACGACGCGTCGCCTACCCATTTCGGAGCCGGAAAGAAACTGCTACGAGCACACTTGGAGGCGACGGAGAGCAACGACGTCACTACTGGCGCAGCTAATCCAACACCACCTAGATAGCACACGGCCTTTTCTCTCCGATCCATGACGTCATGTTACCTGGTCCGACTGCCATAGAACTAATGGGGATGCTCCCGAGTAGGCAAGAGTGATTATGACGTCGCTGCTTTCATCACGCCAGTTTTCTCATTGAAAATTTCGGGCCAGGTAGCGTGACGTCATGGATCGGAGTCAACAGACCTGGTGCTATCTAGGTGGTGCCGGCTAATCGCGCGCCTCTCTTTCTCTTTTCTTCTTCGCGCATGCGCATGGGGTTCACCCGGAGGAGGTTTCGGCGACCGACAGACGGACGGACGGACGGACGGACGAATCGGCTAGCCATGTACAGCGTCGCCGTAAAAAAGCGTACAGCGACAGACAAAGCATGCATGCATGACCACCGGCAATGCACCAATCAACATTCACCCCTAACCGCCACATCAGTCTATCGTTTGTACGCAGTATCGATGCTAATCTGCAGTTGCGGGCTCTGAAAGCGTTTAGGAAGTGATTATATAGTTGCTTCCTGTAAGAATATGCATAGTTGTTTTCTTCAATGAAGATATAAGCCTTCGGCGCTTGTCACCCATCGTGTAGGTGAATTCTTCATGTGTTCCGTGTTCGGAATGAGCAGTTGTATTGACGAAGTTTTCATGTATGTATGTATAGAAACGGTCGTACACAGAAACGCTCAGTATTTGTAAGCATCCACAACCTCTGAAACGTGAGCATTGCAAACCGGCTGCCGTTCCGTAAGGATTTCAAATGCTACTGTACCTTGACATTGGCACGCGGAAAACTAGCAGTGTTTGAGTTGACTGCATACTACGTTGATTTATGAAACTGTGGCCCGGCGTAGAAAACTTCGATGTGCAAAAGTGACGTAAGCCCAACATCCTTCGTAAATAGAAATGAAGTGAAACACTGCTTTTGCTAAAAATGGCGAAAGAAAGCTAGCAATGCAATTGGGCGGCCTTGATGAACGTTATGTTTTTGTATGTGTATGTTGATACGAGACAGGGAGGATGTCTGTAACATTCAACGAGACGCGCGCAGATGATTGAAAATCTTGTTCATCTATCGATGAGTATAGCCGGAAGACGGGTTTACAGAATGAAACTTTTTTTCTTTGTTTTTTTACGTGCATGTACGTCGACGTTTCTTCATTCACATCGACTTTGCTTGACAGGCTTTTCTTTCTTTTCTTTTTCATTTTATTTTTATTTTTGACCAGGAGGCCAGTAGGGCCCATTCCGGAGATAGTGCAGCCTATGATACAATGTGGTTAATTTTCTACTATATTAGCGCTAATTATGCACCGTATGATTAACTTTAACTGCCTTGCGACTGATTCTCGCTTCTAGCCTCATTGAGACCTACATTTTTATACCTTTTGTGACTCGCTACGACGCTCTGAAGGCGCGAAAGGGTCGTTTCTTGACCAAGATGCCAGATAGATACTCAGATCCCTGTATGTACGTGAAACCCTCGTGAAGTCGCCAAATACCTTGCCTTCGAGAGGAGCATTGAGGTTAAACCCTCCGCTTTCCCCAGTATCTTCTTTCCTTCCTTCCTTCCGTCCTTCCTTTTTGCCTCTTTTTTCTTTATGTCTTCGTCAGCAAGCTAGGTTCGAAATGGACTGGCACCGTGACGCATGACGGCAGTACATAAGTAGTGCAATGTGTATAAGTACAAGAAAGCCATAGCCTCCTACGTGACCATCTTTTAATGTTTCGCTTTCTCTTCACGTGTAGTATTTTGCCTAAGTCCGATGTACTTGACGTCACTTGCGAGAAGGCGAGAAAAGAAACACAGTGGATGGACGACGCAACACCTCCATTTATTGTTCCTTTCTGTGGGCCTTTCTTATATGCATATGTAAGTACGTCATAGATATATCGTCTGCACGCTTAAGGCAACAAAAAAAATATCACCGGTAGGTTATAGCTCGTACGCCCTCGTGTAGTCGCTCACTAAAACAACAAAACAGAAGGGCTTAGCACTGTCACCTGCGACAAGAAATGCCTTCAAGAATGAGAACTACGGGAGAAAAGAAAAAATCGAGCACGTTCGCCCGGCGTCCGTCCTAGTCCACAACGTGCTCTCTGTATTACCTACGGCCAAAAATCGCTCGGCACTTCACTGTTAACGGGAGTGGGTGTTCGCGAGAGTGTCACAACCGCGGCCACCATTGCGATCGCGTCCGAGTGTTCTTACCGTCGCTCTTTGTTTGTTGGGCGAGCGAGTGGGTGAGTGAGTGGAGGGGGAGTGAGACACCGGTCGCCGTTGTCGATTATGTCTCCGCGCGCTCCATTTCTCCTTATGCCGCGGAGGGCAGCGAGCGAGCCCGGCGCCGCGATCCTCCCCGTCACTCACTCGTGCGCCGCCATGCCCTCGCCCGTCGGCGGCGGCCGACGCTGCGCGTCAACGCCGCCGCGATCGCTCCGCCCCGCTTCAAAACGCGAGGGAGGAGCCGTGCATTTTTAAAGAGACGACGACGCCCGCCATCTTTCTTTCCACCTCTCGCTCTCGCCACGTGGTTTCCCTCTCTCTCCCTCCGCTGGCTGTGCTCCCTCTCAGAAGACAAGCCCTGTTTCCCGGCTATGCGTTTGCAACGCAGCTCTTTCATTTTTTCTTCTTGCTTGTTTTTTTTTTCTCATCACACCATTGTCAGGGCGCTGATGTAAGGGGAAGGGCGAAGAAAATAAGATAAGCACAGAAAAGAAAATAGCGAGAGCATTGAGAGAACCGGTCGGGACCAGATCGGAATCGAGTTGCGCGCAACTGTCGACGATCTCTGGCAGCAGCGAAGCCAACTGTAGGCGCGCGAACGGGCGCCGCGAGGGATTCGGGAATGCAGGCTCGTTCGCTGTAGCAAAGTGTGCCGTTTTGGGTCCTACTACGTTTGCTAACGTCGTATATCGCCTTGTCTAAAGAAACCGTGTGCTTTTTTCACTCAAAATACGCAAGTAAATACAAAATTCGAGTGTGCCTCGGAGTGCCAGGTGGACTTCTCACAAGTACAAGTTGTGTTGAAGGATTCATCTCGTTTCTGACATACAGTAAATGGCGGTCCATTGTATATCCAGGAAACGTGTGCGTATGCTCTCATACTAAGACGCAGAGTGTGCGTTGCGACCTTCGGAGGCCCCTCGTGAGTGAGAAGTTCTGTCTCCGGGCCATGGTACGGGGCTACAGTAGGCTGCCTGCCACACAAAGATTAGCGCTGTCCCTCTAAATCTCCAAGGCATCGCAGCAACTAAAGATTTACAGGGCCCCAGTATGGCGGTCCGGCGATGTGGATGGCGCGACATGGATACGAAGCATTTCACAAGGACTGCGCATATTGAAAACTCCGTTAACAAGGCTAAACTAGCCTGGCCCAAAATGACGCAATGTCAATAAAAAGTTTCATATTATAGAGAGCGCAAACACCTTGCGTATACACACAAAATAGCACAACGTCTGCTTAGCTCTTGCTTGGACCCAAGCAACTTTCGTATGCAAGCGGGGCGCAAACCGTTTGAGTGCGTTAATCTCAGCCTACCTAACGGCATGATCTTCGCCACAAAAACGTTAGAAGTTTTCAACCACCTCTCCCACAAAAAACCTTGATCCTGTATTTCACAAGTTATTTGTGGTATCAGTGTTGCATGTTTTAATCCTCGCGTCACACAATATGAGCAGGTACGACCACTGGTCGCCATCTTACTATACAGGCATACCATTGCAGTACGTGTGCGGCCTATGCGCGCGCCTGTGTGTGTGTGTGTGTGTGTGTGTGTGTGTGTGTGTGTGTGTGTGTGTGTGTGTGTGTGTGCGCGCGCCATCCAGTCTGATGTTTCGTGCTTAAACGTCGCTTTAATGTGACACCATATGACTTTCATGGGACTCTGTGACACTGGACACGTGCTCTGGCCCATTCGTATAACAAAATACGTATACCTCCGCTTTTACATACTTGTTCAACCTTGCGTTCAAGGATGATTCTGAATTAAAGTATTTAAATCGTGTCATATCCTAAGGCGTTGCTTCTGTCCTTAACTCCCCATATCACCGTGTTAAACAGAAAAGGGCTTATAGGGTCGAACGTTAGCGCAGCAGCACTCTCTATTCTTAACTCCTCGTTTCTTCTTGGGCTGTTGTCACGACCGCTGAAGCCAGAAGATTTGGGTTTACTCTCCATAAGCTGCTGTCAGGCTGAGTTGGCTTGAATATAACAGGAACACCTGCGGCTCTTTTCTTTTTGTAAGAGACAACAGTGAAGGCTGTCTGATCCATCTCTTCGTTGTCTCCTGCAGAATTGAAGAGGAATTGGTCTCTGGCAACATACCTACTGCATTATTTTTAGACATTAAGGCAGCATATGATTCGGTCTATCATACAGCAATACTTGACGCTTTGGAAACCCTTGGTCTTGGAGGACGGCTCTACGCATGGATTGCAGACTATCTTCAAGGACGCCAACTTTTTATGTGTACCCCGGATGGCCCCACGACGCTTTATGCCGTCGAGAAGGGAGTGCCACAAGGAGCTGTGTTAAGCCCGGTATTATTTAATTTAGTCCTCATCCATCTGAAAAGAAACCTGCCCCCTGGCGTCAAAATCACACTGTATGCGGACGACATCTGCATTTGGAGTGCGGCGCGTTCCCGCAGTACCACCCAACAACGCCTCCAGAGAGCGCTAGCAAATATATCGGCCTACCTAAATCCAAGGGGTCTGAAATTGTCCCCCGACAAAAGCGTTGCCATGGCTTTCACGCGGAGGTGTATGGAAAAATACCCACTAGTGTTGGGTGGTCGCGCCCTTCCATACGTCAAGACGCAAAGGTTTCTTGGAGTGACGATCGACAGGAACCTCACATGGTCGCCCCAAGCGAAAAAACTGAGTGAGAAGATTTCCTCGGCGTCGCACGTATTCCGATTTCTAGCCGGATCACAGTGGGGCAGCACCTGTCGATCAATGGTGCTCCTCCATAAGGCCTACGTCGATGGAACACTCCGATATTACCTCCCGATCCTGCACAAAATATCTCCCACAAGCAAGAGAAAACTCGAGGCAGCACGAAACAACTGCCTTCGCGTATGTCTTGGCCTTCCGAAGGGGTCGTCCCGCTCAGGGACTGTAGCAGAAGCTGGATGCCTGCCTCTGGAAGTGCTATGTTCGCAGGAGACACTTCGGATACACCTCCGCCACGTCATTCATACGAAGACTCACTTTTTAAAGGATATTTCCAGAACCCGTACTACATCTAGCTTTGGGCAGGCCGTCGGAAGCATATCTATTTCGATTCCTGCTCAGGCGTCACAAATTATGCCGCGAAACATTTCACCATGGACACTGTCCCCACTGGAAATCGTGCCATACATACCTGGAATCAGAGCGAAAAAGAAAATGCCTCAAGCAGCGACTTATCAGATAGCTTTAGAATATATGCACAGAGAATACGCAGCCGCAACGCACATTTTCACAGATGGCTCTACAACTCCACATCGTTCATCATGCGGACTTTTTGTTCCCTCTACAGGACAACGATTCTCGTTTCGTCTTGAGCGAGCGACATCATCTACCTCAGCGGAGCTATATGGCATTAAGGAGGCCCTTGTGTATATACTTCGACAGCAGCCGCCAAAGACATGGGTGATATTCACAGACTCAAAAGCAGCCCTACAAAGTATATGGAACAGGCACAAGCGTTGCAATAATCAACCAGCAGCATTTGACATTGCTTATCTTCACCACAGGGCTAAGATTGCTGGGCATTGCATAAAGTTCCAGTGGATACCTGGCCATGCCGGCATTTCGGGAAATGAAAGAGCGGACGAAGCTGCCAGAAATGGACTCCAATACCGCAAGTTCAGAAGAACATATTTTACAAAAGCCGACGCTTCAACCATGGCAAAAAAATATGCCTATCAAGAAAAAAACCGCATCTTGAATCTGCCGCTTCACCAAGATAACTTCCTACGTTACATTGACCCAGAAATGAGACCGAAAATTCCACGACCACTTCCTCGACACTTAGAGACATTGTACCATCGTCTTCGACTGAACGTGGCATATACGAACAATTATCTGTACCGCATAGGACTTACCACTAACCCATACTGTGATAACTGTCGCAACTTAGAGACAATTGAGCACATATTACTAGAATGCCCCGCGTACCGCGACGAGAGACAATTTTTTGAGCACCAAATGGACATGATTCGCCACGAACCGTTAACATTACCGAGCATCTTAGGTCCAATGCCCGGCCCTTCAAAACAGCGACGGGTTTTGGATTTATTGTTCAAATATCTGACAGAAATTGGTCAAATAGGAAAACTTTAAAAATTGCATCCTTCCTATACAAAAGCCTAAATTAACCCGCCATGTCACGTGTAAAAATTAGTATCGGGTCCACGCGGACATTTCATATTTATTTTTATCCTTTTTTTTCTCCCACTCTCTTCTGGAATCTTTTAATCCCATTCCCCATCCCTATACAGAGTAGCATGCCAGCGGTTATATCCGCGCCGGCAAAATTCTCTGTTCTTCTAATAAAGAGCCCTCTCTCTCTCTCTCTCTCCTCGTTTCTTCTATAGCTGCGAACATGTATTTGATTTTCTATGCGCTTTCTTTGTTAACCAGCGGTGTTTGTGCACAGCGTTCTTACTTCTATAAGACAGCTCGCCTGTTGTGTTGGCATTGTGTCATGATAAACCTTCTACAAGTCAATAAAGACAATGTAAGCGCGCCTATAGGGTCTAATCACTTTAGCTCTATAGTATCCGGGACTGATGAATAAAAGACGTACTTGTGATAGACGGCTGAGGCATGTGCCCACTTTCTCCTGATGAGTGATGAAATACGGCAGTTATGCATAAAATTCAAAGTGTACTTTTGAAGGAAAAGTCCACGAAGTTTATTTTTCTGCTAAGCATTCCTGTAACGGTAACACAGAATAAGAGGCAAGAGAGGGTAGACTTTGTGCGTCCATTCATGTGGCAGAAGATATATTTGTATGCTTTCCTTTGCGCTTGTAAAACTCGCACAAGTCTAGACTACATATTACCCGTAGCTGCCCATCAATCTGTGTCGTCAACTTATAGCAACGCCTATTTGCACCATCCGTTCCACGGACGTTTCGTGCCTTTCACATAAGCGCAAGTATGCTTATAGAAACATGCCCATTGATTGATTTATCGGGTTCATAACACTCTAAGGCGGTTTATGGGGTTATGATTTATTCATGGGGTTATAACGTGGGAAATGACAGACACCGTAGCTGGGGGCTCCGAATTAATTCCTACTACCTGGAGCATAGTCGAAAGGGACAATAAAAAGAAACAACCCTGAATGAGTTTAAAGTGATAAAGTATGCTTTCAAAACTCAATTTTCGTTAAGTTCGCACTAGGAGGTATATTATTAGAAGAAATAATGAAGGCCAAGCGCTCAGTGTGTTAAATTTCGCGTCGGAACCCCAAGCGCCGGACGTCGCGACAAACTGGCGCGAGAACTTGAACGCGGCGTCGCCACCCGTCTTTGCCTCATTGCGGAGAAGTCATAGCAACTGGGCCACCGCGGCAGGTAATGGGAAGCTGGGTCATTTGCGAAGATACATGCGCAAACACAGGCGCGCTTGTGCGCGCGCCAATCCATGCTGCACAGTTGAACATGACAGACAGACAGACAGACAGACAGACAGACAGACAGACAGACAGACAGACAGACAGACAGACAGACAGACAGACAGACAGACAGACAGACAGACAGACAGACAGACAGACAGACAGACAGACAGACAGACAGACAGACAGACAGACAGACAGACAGACAGACAGACAGACAGACAGACAGACAGACAGACAGACAGACAGACAGACAGACAGACAGACAGACAGACAGACAGACAGACAGACAGACAGACAGACAGACAGACAGACAGACAGACAGACAGACAGACAGACAGACAGACAGACAGACAGACAGACAGACAGACAGACAGACAGACAGACGGACGGACGGACGGACGGACGGACGGACGGACGGACGGACGGACGGACGGACGGACGGACGGACGGACAGACAGACAGACAGACAGACAGACAGACAGACAGACAGGCAGACGGAGGGACGGACAGACAGACGGACGGACGGACGGATGGACAGACGGGCGGACGGACAGACAGACAGACGGGCGGGCGGACGCACGGACAGACGGACGGACGTGACAGACGGACGCAAGGACAGACGGACGGACCTGACAGACGGACGGACGGATGGCGCATACCAAGAGGCGGACATTCATCGCATGGACCAAATATATACGACATTCGTCGCTATAAGCACATAAAAAGCACGCGTCTCATTTGCCTCCGGTTGTCTTATATTTTCTTTATACATCGCCAAGCTTCGCAGTTTTCTTTTGCTTTGAAGAGACGGGAGGACTATCTTAGCAAGGAAATATTACTCTCACTAGGTTTATATGTACGCTCGTGTTTCTTTCTTTAATTCATTATTTATCGCGCTGCTGTTGTCGCTACCTGGCGATCACAACACATAATTTTCGCTGTGCATGACATTTCTAGTGCTCACTGCAGGACTGTGCGAAGCGTGGTACGCGCTCACCGCACAGGAATGTGTCGCTCGACAATGTAAACAAGCTGGAAACCTAAGCAAAACGCTTACACACGTCCGCAAAACTTGCACCCGCGGGCGTGAGCAGCTAAGGCAAACTTCGCTTGCGCAGAGAACGGAATGTATCTTGCGCGCAGTGCTGTTCGACTCGCTGCGGCACGGCCGCTCAGTCCAACATACATACAGTATACTATTAGAGTTGTCGGACGATCCCACCGCTGTTACCAGTTGTACGAGTTGTCGGACGATCTCGCCGCTGCAACCATTTGTAAGGGTTGAAAGTCGTAGAGAGGAACTTGGAAGGAACGAGCTAGTGTTAAGAATGGCGAGCCGCTAAGCAAGATTGCCACCTTGCCACCCGATTACGACAAGGGGTG
Organism: Dermacentor albipictus; assembly: GCF_038994185.2. NCBI lineage: Eukaryota > Metazoa > Arthropoda > Arachnida > Ixodida > Ixodidae > Dermacentor > Dermacentor albipictus. Next base: position 6,351,725 of record NW_027225567.1, on the reverse strand, counting down.
CAAGACGCGCACCTCTCCCTCTCCGTCGCTGCAGCTGGGAGACGTTCAAAGAAGCGGCCTTTGCGTTGGAATCCGCCGCCTTCCTCCAGCCCCTTCGACATTGTGACGGAACTAGTTCGGTGCGTGAACAATGATTCCGGAGTTCCCCAACGCGGAGCTGATTTGACACGCATGGACAAGCTGCCGCGGGAACGACGTATTTTTGTGCTTCTCACGGTTCGGAGTGGCACGGAACAACGAGCGACCCTCGAGCGGCAACGATAGTTCCCGGAACGGCACCCGCCAACGCCGTCGTCGGGCATCAGAGCGCGGTTGCCTTTGTGTACGTAAACTGTTCTGCAGAGCAGCGGCGCGTTGGTGATGAGTAAACGAACAGTCGCCGCGTCGTAGGACCGGCGGATCGAGTGTATAAAAACTGTGGTTGTGCGAATGCTGAGGACACTTCTCTTGAGCAGTCATGTTAGACTGAGTCGCTTCTCTCATGCAGTCATGTTGGACTGTTACTCTTTTTCTCAAGCAGTCATGTTAGACTGATTTAATTTCTGTAAATAAACCCTTTTTCCTCGTTCTCGATGAGAAGCAGTTCTTCACTTCATCAACGATCTCAGCGTAAATAAGTTGGACGACGGCATGGGCCAGCTACCTTCGAATTCATGCCGTACTCCAATCTTGGCAAAGGACCACGGACGATGGGATTGAGCCCCCAATCCTGACACTAGGCGTACAGGGTTTATTTACAGTATTTACAGTTTAAACAAGAGATACATTCGACAGTCTAAGCGTGGCTCCCAATTGGAGCACGCAAGACGAGCATACAGCACACGAGCACACAGCTCACGAGTACATTCACGAGCACCTTGACGAGCACGCAGCTCACGAGCACCAACACGAGCACAGAGCACGATATCGAGCACACACAAGCAGCCGAAAAATAGCCGCTTATAAACACGTTCGACCAGTCATCGTAAACGAGTCGCCTCTCTGCACGAGGGATTACACACAAACACACACTTTTTGCGCGAGGTTCACGGTCCCCAACCTACGTCACACAGCCTTCGCAGAACTCGGAGCTGACCCCCGCAGCGCGGCTGCCGGTTGCTCATTGTCTTGCTTCTCTAAATTCCAGAGCTGCCTTTCTCCTGTAGTCGCCACGAGTGTCAGCAGACTGTGACGAATCCTGAAGCCCCCGTACCGCAAAGCCCCCCTTTTTTAGGGAAAGCTCTTCTTGCTGTAGAGTAAGACCATGACGACCCGGCAAACCAACCAACAATACGTTGGGTGCCAAAAGTGGCCCGCTCTGCTGTCGCCACCGATTCTCAGAACGAGGCACATGGTGGATTAGCGCTGTCGTCCTCGCTGGTTCTCTGAAGGGCGCCGCCACCGCGGGTCGATCGAAGCACGTGCAGCGGGTTGAAAAAGCTTTGCAGACCGATCCTGACAATACCTAATGGCTGAGATCTACGTAATGCGCGGGATCTGTACCTGCTTTTCCAAAGTGACTGTTTGGGCATGTTGATAGGACATGAATTGTGCTCGTGTGTCTTAGCCTCTTCTCTGTTCGTCTTGTGCGCAAGAAGGTGCCTTATTTTACTGTACAAGAAAAGAATTTTAAGTCCTCGCAGGTGGCAGCCATCTTTTGCCGGGGTCTGCCGGCGACAAGTTCAACGAACGGCCGCGGTATCGCTCAGCCTCTACTTGCCATGCGTACTTGCCGCCGCTGTTCGCTTGCCATCAGCTGTCGTGTCACAAAACAGGTCTGCGTGTGCCCGCACGGGCAGGTCTAACAGATGGTGACTGGAGTGGTGATCAAGTGCACGTGCACTAATGATTACGTGCGCTTGGACGCAGGTGCGAGAATGGAAAATCGTCCCCTATATATAAAAGCTCTTGTTTAGAAAACCAGCTCAGTGCGAGAAAAAAAATCTTTAGAGGGGTTCATTCCCCTCATATAGATATTTGAGGGCAGACACAGACTCTTGCTGTATACACATTACAAGGTTGCCTTTATACGTTCACAAAACTGTATGTATTGAAACTCGCCATTACTGGAACAAGAAACACGCAGGTTTCGAGATATGCGGTGTCAAACTTGCTGCATAAAAATGCACTGTTGTTCCAATTAATTTGTATTGAAACACCAAAGTAACTGGAAGACCCGTGCACATAGTCGGAAACTTTGAAAATTTTTATATCGAAACTGGTGTAGTCATGAGAATTCGTTCCAAGCCTCGCGAACTCACCGGCTACAATTTCTAAATCAAAATATATGTCGTAAAATAATTAAATTAAAATAATTAGTGTATTGCAGTAAATATTCAATTGCGTATTTTGATTTGTCATAGAAGTAATAGCACCATCGAGTAATTTAGCTCAAGGGTTAGAATTTTGCTATCTGCCACAGGCAATATTTACAAATATGGTACTTTTAAAGAAACACCTGGTATAATATCTGTAAATTATGAGTATATTTCGACCTGCGACGAATTTCGCTGACCCATCGCTACCTTTGTTTAGTCGGTGTCTTGTACGCTTCGTCGATCGCAAGAACACACCGTCAGAACTCACCCCACGTTTGCATATATATATATATATATATATATATATATATATATATATATATATATATATATATATATATATATATATATATATATATATATATATATATATATATATATGTGTGTGTGTGTGTGTGTGTGTGTGTGTGTGTGTGTGTGTGTGTGTGTGTGTGTATGTGTGTGTACAATTGCATTGTTTGACTTCATGCTAGCCTTCAATCTTCAGATCGTTTCACGTCTTACCCACTCACAGGGCAACACTAATACTCAGAACATATTTAATATAATCTTTTTCAGGTCATCACTTTGACATAAACCGTATAAAAACGGATATAATCTATGGTATAGCAGACCATGACGTACGAATGTGCATCATACCTCTTGCTGACACCATAACCACTCATTCTTCTGTATCTGTAGCAACCGACTTGGAAAACGCTGATGACAATAGCATACGAACGCACCTCGCTCATGCATACCAGAGTTTTTCAGAAATTGGCTCCGGTGCTTCAGTAGATGTAAATGCCCTTTGGTTTCACTTCAAATCAGTTGTACTTCACTGCATCACTCACTACGTACCTACAAAAACAAAGCGCCCTCCAAAAAATATTCCATGGATCACGCGAGAAGTGATTCAAGTGAAACGACGTTTGAAAAGGTTACGTAAGGCAATGAAAACGAAAGGTGGGGGAAAATCCAGAATTAAGAAATTACAAGACGCCATCGCGGAATTCAAAGTTAAAGCTAAATGTGCTAAACAGCACTACTTTGATGTAACACTACCTAATTGTCTAGTTCATAACCCCCAGAGGTTCTGGAATTACTTTCGTGTTAATGAAAATGCTACATCACATCCTCTGCCCGAAGAAAAAAGTGCTAAGGCTAACGCATATAACGATTTTTTTTCGGACAGTGTTTACTATAGATGATAATATTATTCCCGCAATTGCAACGCAACATCACATAAAAATCGATAAACTAGACATTACGGATGCCGGTATTTTCAATCTACTGCTTAAACTTGACCACAAGAAAGGTAATGGCCCCGAGGATGTAGTTAATACTTTCCTCACAACATCATGATTGGAAAATCGCAAAGGTAATCCCAATTCACAAGGGAGGTGACGCAACATTACACAACAAATTAATAGCTAAAGTTGAAAATGTTTTTGGTATAGGATAACTTTCTGCTTGGATAAAAGGTTTCTTAAGTTTCTCGCAATTTGTGGTTTACGAAAAAACGCTTTCTAACCCATACAAAAATGCTTCCTTACTTTCTTTAGAACTTTTATCAACATCCTATCAACTTTAGTAACATCCTGTTGACTTTTACTTTTTAGTAACGTTTGTCAAAAGAAAGTTGGTTACTTCTTTTCTAACTTCAGTATGTAAAAAGAAAGTTACTAGAAAGTTAAGACACACTATTTTAACTTTTTAAAAACACGATTCAATAGGAAGGTAATAAAAATAATTATGTTCTTAAAGTACATAACCCAAGTTACAAAACATGCATGAATATTATTCAATAAGGTTATAATTATTCAGTGAACATAGCTGGTGCAAGACAGTGTTGTTTCATGGACAGGTGTAACTTTCCACAATTTGCAATCAACTTTCTAGTAACACTGGTTACTACAAAGTTGTTAAAAATGATTTAGTGAAAAATGAACATATAACAGCATCTGAACTATAAATGAATATGCAAAGACTGGCTGCATTAAAAAAAATGTTTTTTTTGCACAGTAACTGTTTTCCTAATTTTTAATCAACTTCCTAGTAACAGATGATAGCAGAATGTTCATAGGAAAAAAATGCTTCTAATACCGGACGCTAAGAGAAAATATGGTCTCACCAATTCAAGATGTGGGCACGTATTCTCGAAAACACGAGAGCTAGTGCCATGGGAAGCGTGTATATGAGCGGTGATCATGAATTTGTGCTCAGTAGGTGTCAAAGAAGCCCGTAGGCCATGCACCACCGCGACGGCGCGCTGATCGGCTCGTGTTCGCCAACTAAAGCGGGAGACACACGGTCCGATTTGGTGTCCGATCCGGCGTCTGACGCGCCGAAACTGCAGCCCGAATCGAGGTGTTTTGCCGTGCCGAAGCGCCGGATCGGACGTCCGGCGTGCGACAAACCGGGCAGATTTTCATCGTTCGACGTGTCCGACAATTGCACCGTCGTCTGGCCGCAGCCATTGGCAGCGCGGCTGGCATGTGACGTACTCTGACGTTCCCTCCACGGAGGCGGTGCTGGCTTTCCGGTTTCTCGCAGTTATTCTTTTTCCTTGCCTGCTGCAGTTTGTTTCTGACATGAAATATTTACCAGTTCAGTAAAATTATCTCGAACGTGTGCCTGTTACGCAAACCAGTGCCTTGTACACTAGCGCTAAGCTACTGGTGAGATCGGGAGCCGCGACGCGAGGGCATTTCGCGAGCAGACATCACCCACCGACCGTCTGAGCGAGGCCGCTTGCACGTTTGCCCTTCGCAACGACTGCGTCGAGTAAACCAATTGTATTTAATTACGGCCGACCTAAGTGTACAGTGTTCATTGTTTTGGCAAAAATAAGCACTCTTCGACGAGCTCGGACTGGATCGCAAGCGCCGTCGGCTGCAGCGTCCGCCTAGCTATGCCTACCGGCCCTATCGCTGGCTTTAGCGGAGCCGTCAGTGGACAACGCGCCGTCGTGAAGTGTTCTGTCACTCACAGGGGCATAATTTTATCGACAGCCTTCGCGTAAAGCGAAGCAGTGTGGTGCAGAGTTGTTTATATTGCGTTTCTCGACGTGGATATCAACTCAAGCTGGGGAGTTGGATGTAGGCGGAGCTTACGCGCCGCTCATGCCGTAGCATGCAGCGCCGCACGTCGGATCGGACACCGAATCGTACCGCGTGCGTCTGTATAGCTCGCTCATGGTTCGGCTGAAGTCCCCGTATACACTTTATAAATAAGGAAGCCTACCTAGGCACTCTAAACCCAATTATTGGGGCCCAAATGCCTCTCCGCCTCCTACTACGGCTTCCTTTGAGTGACAGTCTGATCTCGAAGGCCATGCTTTTGCAACCTGCATGCACCTGAAGCAATTGCGAATCTTGAAGGCAACATCCGCTTAGTTTTTATTATATATACATTTCCTTAAACTTCGTATCACAAAGTACAAAGTACACACTTCTGGACCAAATAAATTTATTAAAAGACTCTATCAAATATTATTAGGAAAAAACACGCAATTTTCTCATTTAAGATACATTTTTGTAAAAAACCGCAGAGTGGCGCTACTGTAGTATTTGTTTGGTCGACACACCACGTTGGTTGTCGTAAGTGCTCTCTGCAGTAAGGTGGTATTTGAGGTAAATTTTAGAAGTGCCTAGACAAAACGTGCTGCTTGTTGTGTGCAGTAACCATCCCAAACCCTCCGGACTCGTGTAACGCCATTAGTTCGCCGTGTGTTTCGAGCGATCCACCAGTGTCGTCAGTGAGTGCCCTAGTACAGCTCCCGTCCGAACTGCCTTTGTTCTGCCGAGCTGCTGCCGGCGCTGTTCTGCCGAGCTGTTCTGCCGGCGCTCTCGTCAAAAGTCTGGTACTGGGGCTTCGAATTGTAGTGTTTGGAAGACTGTTGAAGGTTGTGCTTTTGTGGAGCTGGAGTTCATCGGCAGTTCTACAGTGCTTGCGCCAGAGAAACGTCGGTGCTTCTGTACCTGTTAGACGAAGGAGCGTTTGCCAAGTCTTGAAAGGTAAGCAAGTTTGGCGCTTGCGCGCATTCTTGAAGCTTATGATTTGCGTAATGAGCGTTGTGTAACTAGCTAGAGCAAAGCGCTTTCCTATCGTATGTTAGCCATGTTGCTGTGCACATTTAGCAAGCAATTTCGCGAAAGCTTCCTCTGATGTTACAGCGTACTTGCATTCTGCTACCCGCCTTGATTGCTATGCCTGAATGGGCACACAATTATGAAAACACATTGAAAGTTTGTGTTCGTTCGGCAGTGCGTAATAATTTGAAGACTGCGATTTTGTAGCAATACTTACCCCTCGATTCTATATCACTCTTCTCGCCCACCGCTAACGGCCGGCAGCTGCAGTACGTAGCACGGGCCGGGGCGTCGGTCAGCCTACTAACGAATAGCGCAAAGGAATACCATCGCTACAAAATCGCGGTCTTTAAATTATTACGCAAATTTTGTGCACAATGAGATGTTATAAACACACCTTGCATGTACATGAAAAAAAGGTTTACAACAGAGATGACATATATGCATGGGCACATATATGTGTCAATAAAATACTCGAGCCTCTTTCTGCCTACAGAAAAAGAAGTTATGTCTTCTCGAGGGCATGGCTGCTTGTAATAATGAACCTCTAAGGGAAGGTTTTCTCTAATCCCTATTTTTGATATCTAAATGCTTATGTGGCATGTACAAACTGCTTGCATCCATTTCTCATTGGGATGAGCTGTCTGAAATTTATTTTCAGTAATAATTGCAATAATTAACTACTTTCACCTGTCTTCTAATGACTAAAGTTCTGTGCTTCTACCTTGACAAACCTTTTGTGAAATTAGTTTGATGAGGCCCAATATACAGCGCTTTCTAAATTGAAGGTATCAGTACCTATTAAAGACTACGCTAACTATGAAAATGCTGCTTGCGTATATTGTTTATTCACTCTGTCAGACAAAATCTTTACACCCAAGTGCAGTCAGTAAATTTAAAAGTGCATGCCTGCAAGGGGAAGTCAGAATTGTATTTGAAGACAATTGCATCTTGTTTGATAGTTCTTGAGCACTTGTGCGCCACTAATCGAGCACAGCTTGGCCCTATACTCTATGAGGCTTGAAGCTTTCAATGTCTGCTAATCACTAAAACAGCACCAGATCTCACTCTGTGTCAAGGGGTTCCCAATACTTGTTCCCAATAGTTACCAATAAGTTCCCAATACTTTCTAGTCTTACGTAAAAGTACACAGCTCAGTACAATGCATGTATGGTATACGTAAGGCTGCTTTGTTCTTTAAACCGAATCAACAAGAAGCAGCGACTTCCGTTTTTGCAAACCTTACCCTACTTCCTAACCATTCCTTGATCAAATGCGTATAAAATGAATCTTTGGTTGTTGTATTCTTTCACAGGTAGACATCGGTGACGGTGTATACGTTGAAAAGGGCCTGCTGAAGAGGCTGTGCCTGGATGCTAACAACTCAGGCTTTCACTTTGCGGAGGGCCTCCTTAAAGCTCCTTTTTCAATAGAAGACGTTGAAGGGAGGTCCTTCTTTGGGCGGCTGTCAAATGCCTTCCACAGAAGGATCCGTTGGATTCCAAGAAGGTCAACACCATAGTAGGTATGTATGTCACAAAGAAGCCTCTTAATATTCTTTGTGCAGTTTTCAACAAAACTCCTTTCATGGTAATTTCAATGCTATCTTAGGGTATACTCCTTTCTTTCCTGCTAAAATAGCTATTAACCTGATTATAATAGCATATTATAATGCAAGCTTTGCCACCATAACTAGAAAATTGTCATTACTGTTGGCATGTGTATTTTTGTGATAGAGGCCCTGGTCATGTGAATGCACTGATAATATAATATCCTGTCTTGTGGAAAGCTAACATGTTTAGTAACAAGCTCACTTTGACAATGTCTGCCTGCACAACAAAGGCATTTTGTAATCTTGCTGTAGAACGTCCGTAATGCCTCTTCAACTGCTTACATGTTGCTTGTATCATTTCGTGTTTCTTAAGTGCAACATAAAAATCAACTCTTCTATGTACCTGTGCCCAAGCAAAGCTGCAGCATAGTTATGACTGACACCTTGCCTTTCCTAAGATAATTCACACATGAAACTTCCATGTACTAGTCACAATACGAATATCGAAGTTCATTAAACTGAAGTTGATTTACAGGTTTTGTTTGTAGATGACAATTGGTACGATAGAGTTTATGTGTCGTGCATATGTTGGTGTTATGCACATCCATCACGCTCCCAGCTTTAATGCACGAATTCAGTCATTTCATGCATTTTTAGGACTTTGCACAAAACAGCTGGAGATGTTTATAGCTCACAGGATTGAAAGCTTGTCTCTTGTGCACTTCTCATGGCATTTCTTGTCTCATGTCACTGTAGCAAAACTAATATATTGCCTTTTTTCTTCTCGTTTCTAGACTACACAACGCAACATTTCAGCCTACTTCCAGGGCAGCTGGAGAACTCGTCCCCCTTACTAGCCCGGGGATATTAAATGGATGTGTTCAAGCACAAATGGAAACCCGTCTTCTTCTGTTGCATGCCACACCTAGCCACTTGGCAATCACTATTCGCCAAAGACAGATAGTTGACAGGATGTTACTAGCAAGTCGTTAGGATATATAAAGGTGGTTAATAAATAGTCATTGCACAGTTTTTAGGAAGCAAATAAAAATTTTATTCAGAGATAATCAAAGCTTACTTTTGCAATATATAATTGCAAAAGTAATTACCTCTGGATAAAATTTTTATGTACTTTCTAAAAACTGTGAAGCGACTATTTATTAACCACCTTTATACATCCTAACGACTATCTAGTAATATCCTGTCAACTATCTGTGGCGAATAGTCGACAGGATGTTACTAGCAAGTAGTTAGGATGTATAAAGGTGGTCAATAAATAGTCGCTTCACAGTTGACACTTTCTAACGACATAAGATAATAAGCAGTCGGTAAGAATTCTATCGACATTTTATATCTATACTTTCAATTCAATATCGGTGGCCAATAGTCGGCAGGAGGTTACTAGGAAGTTGTTACGGTGTCTAAAGACGTTTTATAGAATGTCGATAGGTTTTAGTAACATTTGTCTAAAGACGGTTTATAAAATGTTACTAAAATTTTTTGTAAGGGAACACAGTCGCAGTAACATCCCCAGCCCCTCAAGGGTCTGTTCTCGGGCCATTGCTTTGCTTACTCTACATTAACGATGTCACAGCTAAAATGAGTTGCAGTATAAAGCTATTTGCGGACGACTGCATCATGTACAGATAAATTAATCATTACAATGATCATATTAATATAAATGATTCTCTAGCTGGCATAGCTAATTGGTGCTGTAAATGGCAGATGCAAATAAACATACAAAAGTTCGCGATCATGACTGTAACCAGGAAAACGGTATCATCAATCTTTATATACGCAATTAACGGCACTCAAGTAAAATACGTTGTGGGGCTAGTTGGTGCATAGCTTTCAATAGAATAAGCGCCAAAAAATGACAGCACACAAGAAGAAAACCAGACAGGACAAGGCGCTGTTTATTGAAATGACAAGTGGCTGATTAGATAGCCATGAGGAGAGGAGAATGAAAAAAGAGGGACACTGAATACTTGAATGCGCACGTGCGAGAACACTGAAGATGTAGGGAATCACGCTTAATCTAAATAGAAAACTTGTCTAAAAACATGCATTCATTCGTGTATATATTCAAAGACGGGGTACTGACACAGTTATCCCCTCTTTTCTTAATCTCGTTGGCCTCCAACAACTCCCGCGCAACAGAATCTTTACTTTTATACATGATTGTCGCATCTTGAAGCCTTGCTTCACATACCCGTTCATCCTCATTTCCGCAGGCCTTGCAATGCAGCGGCAAGTTAGAACCATATCCATTTTTCAATGATAGCTTATGCCCGCGCAGGCGTTCATTAATACATCGGCCTGTTTGGCCGATATACTCTTTTCCACACTTCAATGGAATGTGGTATACTACCCCTTCTTCACATTTAACAAAAGGGTTCGTATGTTTAATAGAACACCCTACTTTTTTAGAGTCATCCGGCACAAAGTAGCAAGCTTTCGCGGCGCGGAAAAAACAACAGGAATTTTTTATTTCACGGCGACGTGTTTCAGATTATGCGCCACTTTATGAGAATATGGAATCACCACCGCTTTATCTTTCTTTTCGACTGATTGACCTTCTTCACTTCTTTTTCTTTCTTTTTTCAGTTTTTTCAATAACGCCTCCGAAACTGCGCTTAAAACCAAGCAAGGAGAGCCAGCCTTCCTCAACTTCAAAATCTGGTCGTCAAAGCTTGCTTGTGCCTTATGACAGCACGATTTTCTCAGCGCGGATTCAAGCGCCTTGTCCTGTCTGGTTTTCTTCTTGTGTGCTGTCATTTTTTGGCGCTTATTCTATTGAAAGAAAAATAACGCCACTCCACTTAACAAAGTTGAAGAACACAAATATCTAAGCGTTACATTAACCTCGGAGCTCAAATGGGAGAAACATAACAGCAATACAATCTCAAAGGCGCTGCGCAAACTATTATTCTTAAAAAGAAGCCTGGCGCTAGGAACCAAGTCACCGAAGCTGCTAGCCTACACATCATTTGTAAGGCCTTTTTCTCGAATACGCTAACACTGCCTGGTTTCCGCATACACTGACTAACATAACCAAACCAAAATCAACACAAAGGAAAGCTGTGAGGTTCATCCATAACAAATACAAACGTACAGACTCACCAACAAATCTTTTAACCCAGTCCGGTTTGCGAACACTATCCACAAGAGCGAAACACGCTCGCTTAACATTCTTGCTTCAACTACTAAAAAATAACTGTGGGATAGATACTACCAAATACATTTCGTTCTCCGAGGCTCGACCTACACGTAATAACCATGCGCACAGATTTACAGAATACGTGTGTAACGATGACAGGTTTAAGTATTCTTTCTTCCCGCTCGCAATAGCACAATGGAACCAACTTGATGCTGCTATCACCAACATTAAATCATTATGTGTATTTGTCTCACAAACAGAAAAAAAAACTATGTATGTATAAGAGTACCTATGCATGCAGGGACACCGGCACGTATTGTTTTATTCGTGAGGAAATTTTATTAAATGTTCTCCTTTACGACCGCTTATTCGTTTCCCATAATGATTCGTAATCACTCGTAGGTTTATTTTAGTTACTTCTATTTTATTACTTGCCCCTAGGCCATTTCCTTCTCCTTGGCCATTTCTCTCAAAGCCTCTTGTCTTCTATTATTATTTTTCTCCTGCCTTTCCTTTTTTCTTTTTTACTATACCGTTTGATCTTAACATGATATTACTCGTACAATATGTATAACTTGCACTGCTTATCGCGCTTTTTGTATAACCTATAATTTGTTTTTCTTGCACTGTACAGATGAATTAGTGTACTGCCCAACTGCCCAGATCTCGAAGGAGAACAGCAGTATTGTAAATAAATAAATAAATAAATATGGGGTTTTGCGTGCCAAAGCCACTTTCTGATTATGAGGTACGCCGTAGCGGGGGCCTCCGGAAATTTGGACCATCTAACTACACGGGTGTTTTCGCATTTCACCCCCATATAAATGCGGCCGCCGTGGCCGGGATTCAATCCCGCGACCTCGTGCTCAGCAGCCGAACACCATAGCCACTAAGCAACCACAGCGGGCTGCAAAATTTCATATAGGGCCACAAAGTGCAAAACACAACCTAAAAAAAGAAAGAAACTTTTTAATTGTACATATCTCCTGTATTTCCTGTTCAAAAACAATTAGATACGCCACGACAACACATGCCAAGTTACGACAGCGACCGATCATCGCCCAAATGTGACCAACGCTACTGATAATATACGGCGAAAGAAAAATTATAAGCATCACAATTAAACACGCTTCGCGATATTTTTCCCACTTAGTTGCGTCTCTCCATTTCCCGTGAATTGTGACGAAGCTGCCAACATCACTTTCGTGCTATGAATGCGACAGGCTGTGTTTGCTGTGTTTACAGTTTACTCTTCTTCAGTCTTACATACCGGCACATTTTATGTACACCGTTTTCTATCAGCTATATATGATATAGTATCTTGCTAGGTACGAGGAGGTGTTCTTAGGCTACTTGGTGCTTGTTTTGAGGGTGTTTTTAACGCTTTGGGTCGATGATGCACACGCGCGCACTTACGTACATGTACACATGGACCCTCTTTGCGCAAAATAGAAAATAAAACGTGGCAAAAGAAAATAGAGAAGAAGAAGAAGAAGCCATTTCGCGCATAGATATGTAACGAGCGCCGAATGCTCGTGCGGGCACAGAAGGACAGTTCGAGAAATGGATGTCGCAATTTGGACGCCTCATTTCGACGTGTCCTTTCGTTCTCTCTCTCTCTATCTCTCTCTCCGCGCATAATTAGATCGGAGCTGAAGAGCGTATAAGACGTTCGAATGCTCGCGAGGCGAAGCACGCACACCTCTTTATGGCAGTGGGAAACACCTGCAGTGGGGTGTATACGCACGCTGAGGCCATACGTATGGAGAGCGCTATAATACGAATGCTATTTTAATTGGTCGCCAGCGTATACCAGGGATCTCCGCGTAATGCACGTTTTACTGAACAGTGACGCGTTTGTTACTATCTTTTTCATCATCGTGGCGGTAAATTTCTTTTTTTCACACACACGCTCTCGTCTTGATCAACGCGTCCGCAGCTCTTGACACTCGTGAGCGCGCCCCGCAAAATAGGTCGTCGTCGTCCTCGCGTGGTGCGGTGCATTTCTGCGCCATGCACGTCGACGCTGCGCTGTTATCTAAGAGAGACACAGGCTGCGAATGCCGTGTGTGTCGTGCTTGTTACATGAGGAGCTTTGCGCTATAGCGATGTCCAAGCATATAGTAGCGTGTGTATATGGGAATCGGCGAGTCAGCTGAGAGAGGGCAGAACTAATATTCCCCCGAGGCACAACGGAGACGAGAAAAGAAACGATGAGGAAAAGATGTAAGGGAGAGCGATACGCTGCCTTGGGACCGATATGCCGCTGAAAGAAAGAAAGAAAGAAAGAAAGAAAGAAAGAAAGAAAGAAAGAAAGAAAGAAAGAAAGAAAGAAAGAAAGAAAGAAAGAAAGAAAGAAAGAAAGAAAGAACGATTGAGTGCGGAGCCTGACTTTTGGCGTTGCTTATACCGCATAAAGCGAATTAAAATTCTGACTATACCCTGTGCTGCTGCAAATGATTTAATTTATTGTGTTTACATAGGCGTAAGCTCACAGGAATAGATTTGTAGATTCCCACGCGTTCAGTGTTGCTTTGAGGAAAAAATTGGAGGACGCTTAAGCTTCGCCTTCAAGAGTGGGACGCGACAGCGTTCCCGTCGACCCGCCAAGGGGTCGACAATGCGCTACGGCACAGCGATCACTTACGATGCGCCCCGCATCGGACTTAGCGCCCACCTATCACGCGGTGAGCGTCGAGCAACGCAGCGTTCGGCGTGGCAACAAAACGTGCGCCTGAGCGAACGGAACGAACCAAAGAACTCGGTGTCTCGGAGGGGAAACGATCTGCGCCAGCCAAACGTCGTGATCGGCACGGGCAGAGAGATAGATAGTTATCTAAACCGGGAGCACGGCGAAGCGTCGTCAGGGGAGAGGGAGTCCCGCGACGCGCCTGGCAGCGGTCCCAATGCGCGCGCGGCGCGCCTCCTGTCGGGGCAGCGCCGTACATTGAGAGGAGGGGGGTCTTCTGTGTTTGCCGCAAGATGGCTCTGCGTGTGCGGAAAGCGCAGAAGAAATGCAGCGGAAACGCACTTCGCAACTCGTGTAATTGTGACTTCTGTACGTTACATGTTCATAATTACCGATATACACCGCAGTATAACTTTCCACGGCTCGTTTCGAAGGCAACACCGCATTCACTAGAGGCGCGTTTGCACCGCTTGGAAGCATCGAACTCGTGGCTGAGTGGTAGCGTCTCCGTCTCACACTCCGGAGACCCTGGTTCGATTCCCACCGGGCCAATCTTGGAAGTTGCTTTTTATTTATGAAGCGCCTGCCGTGATTTATCGCTCACGGTCAACGCCGCAAACGCCGACGCCCGACACCGACGCCGACGACACCGGCTTTTCTGCGACACGAGCTCCTTAACGCTATCGCGTTAAAATGAATAAATGAGCCCCTGAAATTTAGCCCTATCAGTGTAAATGAACCCACTTATTTAAATCAGATATACCCCCTGCCACTTACACAAACACACACTTTCCTTCTTTTTTTTTCACCTCGTAAATATTGTATCATGGGGCGCAACTACTTGCAAATGCAGCGTTCTTATGTCTCGTTCTTGTTGCCACATCGCCTTACACCGTCTTATATGTTCGTCAAAGTCGCATACAGCAGTGCACGGTTCACAGTGCTGTAGAGTGGTTTTGCAGAACGATGATAAGCGCGGGAATGCGGGCTGTTAACAGCCCTAGTTAGAAGAAAAAAAGATACATGATTAAGAAACCACCCTCTAGAAAAGTTTACCCAGAAATGAAAGAACATTTATTCAAAAATTACGAAGACAGCAGCGAAGAAAAAAAAAAGAACAGAAAACACGCGTTATAAGAAATAAACATTAGTGTCACAGAGCTCTTATACAGAGGAACAATTACTGCAGCTTGTAACATAGTTTCAAGAAATATAGACGAAAGAAAATGTGAACATAAAGGTTTTCATATGCCGTAAACTAACCGTGCACACGACTAAGGAAAGTTACTGAAATCTAACGTAAGTTTGTATGCTTACTGCTTACCAGTCTAGGGGCGCTATAACGTAACACTATTCCAAACTTTTCTATTCCAATTCTGCAATCAGCCCTGCGCGATTGGTCAAAAATATTTTGGACCACCCCCGCTTCACCTGTCTATCACGCGACGTCACGAAAACCGCGATACACTGTAAAATAATTTACACCCTAAAAAGTGAAATGGGGTGTAAATGTGTCTACAACTCAGACCCTTAAGGTGTCCGTCATATAGATAACACCCTTAGGATGTGTGTTATAGACACATTTACACCCTCTTTCACTTTTTAAGGTTTAAATTATTTTACAGTGTAGCTCCCCATCTGACATGACGTGTACGCACTGATTATGCATGATTTGACCGAACAAAAGTAAAATATTTATTTCTGATTCGACGCCTTTTCGCCATTAGCCCTCGATTATTGGTCAAAAGTTTTCGGGCGGCACCCACTTCACCTGCCTCTCACGCGACGTCACAAAACCGCACAAACTCACCGCGTCAAAATGACGTGTACGCTTTAAAGATGCATTAATATGCCGAACAAAACTTAATTTTCTTCGGAATAGCCGCAGGCTGCGCCGTTCCAAAAGGAATAAAAGATGGCTGCCGCCGATCGCTCAGGCACTCGCTACTCGCACCTATACCGGAGAGCATGGGTTTATTTGGGTGGAATAAATGTTTTTGCGTGGCCGTGCAATGTTTTCGAGCACTTTCGGCAGGTTTACGACCTAGTGCTGCCAACTTTTCTGTGCTGGATATCCGTTTTAGCGTCATTCTTAAGCTTCCGTTGCATGCCACCGCGATTGTCGACGAGCCATCGCAAGCTAAGTAAAGGAAAGCCGACCAATCGCAGACGCCGGCACCACCCTCTTCATCCGGTTATCGATTTTCAGTGCACTGGCTCGGCCCCAACGAATCCCTCTCCACTTGAGCATGCTCCTGGCCTCTTGTCAGCCAATTAAATAAGACAAGCCGCTCAGTGTAGGCAATGTTATTCGTTTTTCAAGCAAACAAGAGTGACCTCCTATGAACGAGGAGAGCGTTTGATTGGTCTGTCCAAATAACCCTGCCGGTGACCGCCCGATGCTTGCGTCGACGGTTACGCAAATTTGACGTCAGGAGATTGCAATAAAAACATATTGGTATAGTTTTACGTTATAGGACCCTAGCTCACATTACAGCATTAAAACTTCTTTGTGGGCGAGTTGGTGCATACTTGACTTAAGAATTGTAACAGCGCAAACACATGCATCCACAAAGTAACAAGGACGACACACAAGCACGGCTCAGTCACATTACAGCAGTCCGGCGCAAATAACATCTCGGAGTTGACCAACAGCACCATCGCGGTCGATTATCTCACCAACATAACTTCAGAAAGTGGTTCCATTAATTCATTTTCAACTATAGGAAAGGAAAGGTCAGGGCGAGCCAGAGGTTCGTGAATAATGCGTGGAAAGATACCTCGAGTCGGTGTTATTTTTGCTGGAGTACGTTGTTGGTAAGTGATACAAGTTACAGAAGACGGTAAGACAGCTTATTTTTATCTATCGGTGGAAGGCCAATACGAGTTTTGAAGTCAGATAGGCTCGATTAACGAGAATTAAATAATATTCTGGGTGGTTTACGTGCCAAAATCACGATGTGATCATGAAGCACTATGTAGTGGGGGACTCGAGAATAAATTTGAACACCTGGGTTTCTTCAACATGCGTAATACAATGGTGTTCTTGCATTTCGCACAGATCTAAACCCGGCTGCCGCGGCCGGGATTTGAATCCGTGCCCTCGGGGCTACGCAGTGCAACGCCAAAGCCGCTATGCCACCACGGCGCGTTATCGGCTTTCTTCTGCACCGATTCAAGGTATGACTTGCATATGACTTGTATTTCAGCTGCATTTAAAGATATTCTAGATGGCGTTGGAACATGCAAAGTTAGTTTCACGCCAGGTTCGCTACAAAGGGTGATATATGTGGGCTGCAAATGCTAAAACAATTAAGAACAACAAAGAAAGAAAGAAAGAAAGAAAGAAAGAAAGAAAGAAAGAAAGAAAGAAAGAAAGAAAGAAAGAAAGAAAGGAAGAAAGAAAGAAAGAGAAGAAAGAATTTATACAGGTATCGACACTGCGAAATAATTAATTTATATATCTGCAGGTTTTTCTCTCTGCACATCTTTTGACTTACAACGCCGACAGCTTCATATCTTATAGCAGGGAGCCTGCAAATAAGTTGGTACACTGCCGATATGACGACAGCTGCTTGCGCACCTGGTGCCAAATTCACAGAGCTTTGCAATCGTAAGTGCTCGTTGCCATTGGCTGGCCGCCTTCGCTAATGATATGTGCAGCATCAGGATTGGGTAGAATTTTCTCTTGCGAATGTGAATGCGGGCCCCGTGCAACGCCATTCGCAATATATATATATATATATATATATATATATATATATATATATATATATATATATATATATATGTATATATATACTTTTTAAAAAATAAGAGATCGTGACATTGCGACATGTTTTTTGTTTGAAAACCGCATATGGCGTCAGAATCCAGCTTTCTCTTATGGCGCGTTTCGATTCATTGGACTCATCCTTAACCTTAGCCACAAGACATATAGACAATCATCGGCGCAAAGTAGATAGTCTGTTCTTTACCCTGTGAAAGATTTGCATCACTCAATGTCACCATTGTGAAGTCATTTTCTGTGTAGAGGAAAGCATAATTTCATTTAGGAGAACTGCGTTTCAGCTGGTGTGAGTGTTCATAGTTTGCTGGAGTTCCTCCTCAAATATGCATAACTTCAGCTAAGAATGGATAGTACTGGCTGCATGCTTGCCGCCATTTCTAAGCGATCTGTACTCATAGCGCCATGCGATTGATCACGGGCTAAGCATTATGAACAATCCGAAATCGCGAAGAATGATGTTGCCTTATGATGACGATATTTTTATTTCACAAACTATTTCTGCGTCACAAAGTAGCCAATTTTCGGGGAACCGGAAATGCGAAACGTCAGTGCACTGTGCTATATTATTTGATACATGAACATACGGAATCATTGTGATTTCTTCATCGTTTTTTGAGATGACTTTCAACTCCTCGTTGTTCTTACTTTTCTCAGGATTCCCACCGTGACAGACATTACTAGGTGCTCAGGGTACCCCGCGAATCGCAATATTTCACTCTAAACATCAAAGGCCTCCTCATATATACACGTGCGGTCAGGATATATTTCTTTAACTGTATCTGCAAGGTAAAGTTAGGCAATGCACCCTTTCACTAACAACATCAACAGCAACGACGACGACGAGGACGTCGGTTATGCGAGGTCCGCATTGCCTCCATTTCTCTACATCGAACTATTAAAATAGATAGAGGGGTACTCGAGGATTGTTTCTAATATTTATAGAGGGGTACTCGAGGAGTATTTCTGGCGAATTGCTAATGTGGCAATTATATTTTTCTTTTAAGTGTGAATGCTAGGTAGAACGAATCTTAATTCACTAACGACCCTGACATTATGAGCTACTACCGCCGCAAGAAACTGCAAACTTCTTACTGACGAAATATCGTCGCCCGTGCTGTACAAACGCACGCACACACAAAAAAGTCGGCGGCACGGACGCATATGACATCTTTCAACGCACGCTTCGAACCTAACCTGCGCTTCGTTCTAGGTACAGCAGCTGCACGAACAGCATGGTGCAGTATTCGCAAAGCGGATGCAGGGAAACAGCAAAAAATAAATAAAGAACATTTACGCGTTTCTAACCAATATATGTAATCAGGCCCCGAAAAATCCAACTGCGATGAACGGCGCAGACGTATACGTATAGCGCATATATAGGACGCAGACGGACAGCAAAAAAAGAAAGCGGATGAGTTTCGGGAAGTGGACGGGGGGTAGGCGTGCATATAGTTGGCATAAGGCTATGCAGTGCCGTAAATTACGCCAGGGTGACGGCCCCGATGTATTCGGCGCCCCCCGCCGCCGCAGCGGCCCGAAAACTCATTCATTGCGCGCCCGAGACGCGAATTACCTAATTAAGTCGCGTCTCTGCATATAACCTGAGGATAGATGTACGTCTTCGCCTGCCTCTTTTTCGCCTGCGCGCCCTCTCCTATTGGATA